>NC_051417.1:8220177-8221722 GCF_015228065.2 Penaeus monodon
CAACGCATGTGTGTAAGTGTTTAGACTTTAAATGCATTAACGAATTATGAAGCAATCTAGTGATACTCCCCGTCCGGAGCTTCAATGGCGCCAGTCACTCATCGCTCCGCACCACTTCCGGCGTCAACACTCGCCAACTGATGTGAAAATATAAATGAACAATAGTATTATATGTATTGCGGCGTTATGTATACACAGAAAAAGATACATATGTACATACAAACACTCGAAAATGCACTCGCGCTATACAAACAAACTCTCTGTTTGTGTCGTTTCTCTGTATTTCTCTCCTCGCCCTCACTATGTCCTCTTTTCTTCCGTTCTCTCTCTTTAAGTGCCTTCTCTCTCTTTCATTCTCTTTTCGTTCTTTTCTTTCACTCATTCTTTCTTTTCCTTCCATCTCCCTCTCCTTACCTCTGTCCTTCATCTTTTCTCTCTTCTTCTTTCTCTTTCTCTTTTCTGTCCATTTCCCATTCTCTCTCTCTCTTTCCCTCCCTCTCTCTCTCTATTTCTTTCTCCCTCCCTTCCCTTCCTCCTTCCTCTCTTCTCTCCTCTCCCTCCACTCTCCCCTCCTTCCCCCTTCTTTTTCTCTTTCTCGTTACTCTCATTCTCACCTTCTGTTCCTCTCTCCCAGCCTCCCTTCATTCACTCTCTCTCCCTCTCTTTTTTCCCTTCCTTCTCTGTCATCCCTCTCCCTCTCCTTCTCTCTTCCAATCTGTATCTTTCTCTTTTTCAATCTGTATCCTTCTCTCTTTCCTTCCCTCTCCCTCTCCTTCTTCCCTATCTCACTTTTCCCTCTCTTTTATTGCCACCTTCTTTTTCTCTCCTCCCACCCCTCTCTTTCTCTCCTCCCACTCCCTCTCTTTCTCTCCTCCCCACCCCTCTCTTTCTCTCCTCCCCCCCCCTCTCTTTCTCTCCTCCCACCCCTCTCTTTCTCTCCTCCCACCCCTCTCTTTCTCTCCTCCCACCCCTCTCTTCTCTCCTCCCACCCCTCTCTTCTCTCCTCCCACCCCTCTCTTTCTCTCCTCCCACCCCTCTCTTTCTCTCCTCCCACCCCTCTCTTTCTCTCCTCCCATCCCTCTCTTTCTCTCCTCCCATCCCTCTCCCTCTCTCCTCCCATCCCTCTCCTCCTCTTCTCCCCCGTCATCCCTCTCTCCTCCCATCCCTCTCCTTCTCTTCTCCCCCATCATCCCTCTCTCACCCAGGCCCGAGAGAGTTATGGCAGTTCAACTTTAATCATTCGTTATCAGGGACGCATGTCAGCCTAGGTCATCCAGATACAGACTGACAGACTGATTGTCTTCCCTCCCCCAGTCCCCCCGAACCCCCGGCATCTATCAGTCGACACATTCTCATAATCTAATTGCCTCTTTCATTATCATAATTCCTCATACGGTCCAGTCTAGACGTTCTCGGGTCTGAGGGCTTGGTGCTTTAATATCTTTCATTTTGGGTTTTGCGTCACGACGAGAGACTGATAATGAGAACGAGGTCGGGTGTGATTTCCATCTTGTGTGTTGTGTTTCATGGGTGCGTTTTCTATTT
>NC_051417.1:8222002-8222081 GCF_015228065.2 Penaeus monodon
CCGGGTGTATTTTTCATCTTGTGGGATGTGTTTCGTGTGTGTCCGTTTTCTCTCTGCCTGTTTGTTACTGGGGAATTTT
>NC_051417.1:8222743-8222955 GCF_015228065.2 Penaeus monodon
ATTGAAGTGATAGAAATACCTTTATGCATATATAACCGAACATGAAGAGAGGTACTGATTTTTTTTTTTTTGATACACATTTCTTCACTGATTATGCATTAATCGTCACTGCGATGGAATATAAAGATCGTAAAATTTAGATGAAGTTAATTCTTCGATAAAGCTTGAAATAATTACAATTAAGGTTATAAGGGCAAGAAAAGTGGGTTTTG
>NC_051417.1:8223728-8224696 GCF_015228065.2 Penaeus monodon
TGGCCCAACTACATACGGCTCCTTATCTTCTTTTTTCGTCAAGTATTGTCTTCATCCTTTTATGTAATTCCTTTCTCAGTATCTTTTGCTCATTTTCTCTCTTCCATTACAACGTTTTCTTTTTAGGGCAACAAAAAACGAAATTTCGAAATGGACTGAAATGCATCACATTTTTTTAAATGTGTCACGTATTATATCCTTTCACTTCTTTTCTTTCTCACATTTCCATTTATTTCATATTTCTAATCGTCTCCAGTCCTTCTGTGGCCGTGTCTGTGTTGACCTCTCCTGTGGCTGTGCTGGTGGTTATTTCGTATAATACAGAGGGCATTCTAGTGTTTCCTGTGTATCGCTGGTGTCTCCATAATGATAATAAAGATATTCGAGCTCGTGTATAAGTTGAGTGTTATTCTCTATTCTTTTCTCTCATTTTGTTCTTAATTATGGTATTCTGCTGGCATTTCTGTCCTTATGTTTCATATCTGTAATTATTTTCTCTCTTCGTCGTATTTTCATTATTTGTATATTGTTACATTTCATATCGTAAGAAAATGTGTTAACAATAATCATGATATTTCTGCTATTGATTATTTTTTAGATATCATTATCACTCTTATTATTAATAATCCACATCCTTCGCTCACACATAATCGCCTGCTTAAAAAAGAGAAAGAGAGAGAGAGAAAAAAAAATATTCAACTAATATTTTCCTGCCAAAACAAATCCTCGTTCAAGCAGACAGCAGAGCATATGCCTCTGGCGTTCAGAATCGGTTCCCAAATAGGATCTAGTTAGCGGAGCGTTTAGTGTAAGGAAACAGCGTTCGGTGGTGCTACTGACTAAACTCCCGGCCTCGAATCGGATTCCAAACTCCGAAAGTCAGTCCCGCGGAAGAGGATTGAATAGCCTTGAACACGATGCGCCTTTGGGTCAACTTGCTTCTCGGGAAGGAAGAAATTTCTTCGAGA
>NC_051417.1:8224796-8225096 GCF_015228065.2 Penaeus monodon
GGAGAAAGTGTGAAACGGAGGAATAGAGAGAGGGAGGGAAGAAGAGGAAAACATGGTTAGATGGAGAGAAGAAGGGAGAGGGAAAGATTGGAGAGAGAGGAAGAATATGGTGGAAGGGGGTCAGCATAGGAAGAGGGAAAGGGAGGGAGGGACAGACGGGCAGAAGGAAAAAAAGAGGGAGGAGGAATGGAGGAAGAGGAAAGGTGAGGAACAGAAGGAATGACGGGTTAGGAGGATGAAAAAAAGTGGTGAACAGGGGTAGAGTGAGAAGGAGAAAAAGGAAGAGCGAGAGAAAAAGTT
>NC_051417.1:8225154-8225236 GCF_015228065.2 Penaeus monodon
TGCAAGGTGAAATCGTAATAATTTGATAAAAATAATATAATGAACAGAAATAAACCATTTAACAAATGTACTGCTTTTATAA
>NC_051417.1:8225399-8225599 GCF_015228065.2 Penaeus monodon
AATACATAAATACACTGACTATATGCGCAAACATGTACGTACAAAATAAATCAGGGTATTTGCAAGTAGTCGACGAGTGATAGCGCGGTGAGCGTAATGGCGCTGGTGCACTGTCCCGTTAAAAGCTGGTCCGTGTAATGGAGGTTTTTAATTTTTATTGCACATTTCCGTTTGAATCATTCCTAGGTCTCGCTGAGCTG
>NC_051417.1:8226066-8226241 GCF_015228065.2 Penaeus monodon
GGAAGAAACAACACAAGTAGATATCTGTAGGACTGTTCCGGCTACTGACACAACCTGCATAAGCAACTTGTATTTCTTGGGAAGGTAACAGGCAGCACACGACCTGTGACAGGCTGGGTCATGCTGAGTATGTATTCTGTTTTATGAGCAGAAGGTTCAGGTATCTGAGAATACA
>NC_051417.1:8226701-8226832 GCF_015228065.2 Penaeus monodon
ATAAATATATATGTAATGTATATACGATGGTGAAGAAATCCTGAGGAAATCTGGTTGGGTTAAGTTAGGTTATCGAAATAATACTACAATAACAGAAACAGACGACGAGATACTAATAGTAACGACGAAGT
>NC_051417.1:8226857-8227105 GCF_015228065.2 Penaeus monodon
AATATAGCATTGAAGAAATGATAGAAGATAATATGGTGTGGTATTACGAGAACTTTGACTATCGTTCTAAGAGAAAAACATATGTAAACGAATTCAGGAAAAAGGGGATATTCTAGACTCAGGAATGATATGATTAATGAAAAATCTGAGAAGGTTAGCTTTCCAAAGTTTTAATGAAAATGATAACCATTACTAATATCACTATCATACCACTATAACTATTGGCAGAACAGCAACAACAACATCAC
>NC_051417.1:8227180-8227253 GCF_015228065.2 Penaeus monodon
ATGATTGTGGAGAAGCTTGTGGAGTCCGTTGCCTCGAGTTAATAGATATCCTCCCTTTTAATCTTGGACCATT
>NC_051417.1:8227867-8228080 GCF_015228065.2 Penaeus monodon
ACAGGTGAATGAAACTCACGAAGACAGAAGAACGGAAGAGGAGGAAACACCTAATTAAAACGATGAGGAGAGAGGAAAAGCTGAGGACAAATAAGAGGAAAAAGAGGAAGGGGAGAGAGAGAAAGAAAACGGAGCCAAGAATTGAATCCACGTCTTGAGATGTTTTCTGAAAGAATAAATATTTCTTGGGCGCTTTGATCTTTTCTCGAATAT
>NC_051417.1:8228663-8228976 GCF_015228065.2 Penaeus monodon
CAGACAGAGATCACAAAGTTTGCCTCAAGCCGTCACGTTTGGCCCGAAAAGGATCCTGAATCTGCGGTTCATGTTCTGCGAAGGGATCCGAACGCATTAGCTGTCCAGGCGAACAATACTGATATATGTTATTTGTTCGCTCAAGATACCCGCAGACATCTCGGGGGACAAACGATGATTTGAGAAATTCTCCAATGTAATGTTCAGAGGATAGGCAGACAGGTTAGGTGTATATTTCGCTTGTATTTTCTTTCTCATATTCATCTACATGTTGCGTATAGTGTGTGTGGGAGGGGGGTGGGGATGGTCGTGC
>NC_051417.1:8230084-8230703 GCF_015228065.2 Penaeus monodon
TCTAAATGAACACTCCTTTTTATGAAGAAAAAAAATCTGATCCTCAAAAACACCCTGAAACCTCAGTTCAAGAACCCCTGACATGGATAGATAGATAGACATCTGATAGTCCCAAATAACCGAAACAACACCAATAAAACAACACTAAAGACAACTATAAGCTTAAATAAAGAATAAAACAAAACACTTCATCGTTCACCCAACAACCCGTTTCAACCTCCCCTTTTCTCCAACCTCGATTCTTTGTTTATTTATTTACAGACGTCCCTGTCAGAGATTCTCAGTCACTTTGCTAAGGAAAGGAGAAGGAACACAGAAGACAAATGGAAGGACGAAAGTCATGAAAAGGATGTTTTTAATTGGAAATAAACAGTGTGGTTTCCATTGACATGGAAACGGGAAAATGAAATGCTTTTGGGATAGAAAGAAAAATCTTTCGGGGGGAAGACTGTGTTAGATTAAAGACAAGGCTCTGGGAATGGATATAATTGTTTTAAGGATGATGAAGGGAGGTTCGAGATGTAGGAAATGCGATTAAGGTTTCCATTAGGGCTTCAAGTTTGACATTTTCAAAAAAGTGCAAATTCAGAAACTACAATGTATTTGCCTGGTCATAGAA
>NC_051417.1:8232926-8233180 GCF_015228065.2 Penaeus monodon
CTCCGTATTCCCCGCTGGCCCGCCATTTCTTGAAAGATAAGACCATTATCAGAGAAGTTTCGATTATAACTTCAGAAGAGCTCATAAGCTAGGCGTGAGTCGCTGCGTAGGCTTCATCTCAACAAAATTTCTCAAAGTTAGAAATTAATCCACGGTCCCTTTTTCTCCCGCTTACCAACTTTGCTTGGTGTTGAAACCAGAATCTTCATTATCACAGAGTACTTCTTTCGCTCCTTTGAAATGGATGCATAATG
>NC_051417.1:8233827-8234135 GCF_015228065.2 Penaeus monodon
TCCACACCCCAAACCACAAACTTCCCCCATCGCCCGCTGTATGAAACTAACACATCCCAATATTTGGGGGAAGGGGTTTTGCTGGTGGGAAATGTGCATAAAAGAGAGTGACGAAAAAAAAGCTGAAGGGTAAGTGAAGGAGTGAACACAGAGCCCGGTTTCCCTTCTGAGTGCAGACGCTGTTTACTTACCTTCCTCGCATTGGTTAATGGCTTTTGAGACTGTTTAAGCTCTGGCAACATTGCGAAGTTGTGTGTGTATTTAGCATATTTGTTTAAACGAACAGATATTCTGTCTTATACTTTCTC
>NC_051417.1:8234476-8234553 GCF_015228065.2 Penaeus monodon
CACACATCCACTCCGACACGCTGAAGACCCAGTTGCCCTACTATGGTCACAATTTCAACAGAACAGACTTTCGCGCG
>NC_051417.1:8235255-8235382 GCF_015228065.2 Penaeus monodon
GGCTGGCAAGGCTCTGTCACGATCGACGTCTTAACATATTTTACTCCTTTTCAGTTATATTTGCTTCCTCCCGAAGCAAATATATAAATATGTTTTTTGTCAGTCCATAATTACGTCTTTTGTATAT
>NC_051417.1:8235455-8235638 GCF_015228065.2 Penaeus monodon
GGGTATCGAGGTAGCTGGCACGGTTGTATGATGTATGATAATTAATGAAATGGATGGACTGGCAATCCTAAGTTTAGTGTCCTTTTTTGAATCTTTTAAATCGATATGCAATAATATTAATAGAATCAAAACCTATCTCCGATGCGTAGTTTATCCACGAAGGTATTTTGACACTGGTCTTTT
>NC_051417.1:8236194-8236686 GCF_015228065.2 Penaeus monodon
CTGAACATTTCTATGAAACATTTCTTCATACAACAACTTGAACCTGAATACATAGACTTCTCTCCATTGCTTATAATTCGCTCATACTTGTCTACTCATATACACATCATCCTTTGAACACATATACACCAGCGTTCACATGATTGATTTTCACACTCGCGTGCAACCAAATCCCCAATATTCCTTTGCAAATCAAATATTCAAGCTGTTTTATGGTCCGCCGTTCTAAAAGCCAATTCGCATTCTCCAAATCTCCCAAGGAGCGAGCACCAGGAATGCCTATTGATCGCTCACATCTCCCTGTCAGAAATGGATGTCATAAAATTCTTGGCAAGAATGTCTCTTTGTCTTGAGATGCCAGGTATGTTGCAAGCCGGGTGAGGGGAAAAAAAGGGGCTTGATATGCGAGTCCATACTTCCGATTGGTTCAGTGGCGGACTATGGCGCGATCCTGTTGTAATTCGTAGCTGAGGGAGATGGTGGAATAGAACT
>NC_051417.1:8237023-8237154 GCF_015228065.2 Penaeus monodon
AAAATTCAGACGAACGCATGACGATATATAATATATTCTATAATTCACTGATGTAACCAACATATATACCAGATACAAAGTCACAAGGGCTCACAGAGATATATCAAGAAAACACAGAATAAAGTATAGCC
>NC_051417.1:8237272-8237458 GCF_015228065.2 Penaeus monodon
TCCAATTGGGTCATCAGAGTCGCCAACGAGGGTGTGTGACCCTCCTGTCGCCCCTGGGTCAGGCAGACGGGAACGAACTTAAGGGCGATTTCCCAGCGCAAGGCGTAACCCACGCTTGCCGACGTGCGACACCCCACGCTCTGATCTGGGGAACTCCAAATATCTGGAAAAGGAGGCGAACGGTAA
>NC_051417.1:8237894-8238085 GCF_015228065.2 Penaeus monodon
TATTTTCCAATCTCCATGAAAATGGTAGTATTAATCCTAGTCCCTCCTCCTTCCTACACGTATACAAAACCAGGATATGACGAGGGCCTTTCTGCAGTGTGGATTCGTCTCGATGGTTTCGCATCGACCCATCGAGGGAACACTTTTTACGAGCGTAACAAAACTTCTTTTTTTTTTAATTGTTTATTAGA
>NC_051417.1:8240197-8240921 GCF_015228065.2 Penaeus monodon
CAAAAAAAAATATGCATACATTTATCATAAATCATATTTATCTATCTATTACTACATAAATTTGTATATGCGTTTAGTAAGTTACCAAATCACTTTAAAAATCAGTCATCTATGAAAATCTGTCTGAATACATGATCAATAATCACAAAAAATGGAGGGCAAAGAGCATTTACAACAATTTGAAACATGGAGTCTGACAAGAGACTGCGAGGAAACACCGAAAGTCGGGAGAGAAACGTCATGCAAATGCATTTAACTTTTTTAACCCTAAGAGAAGTGCGAATCGGGGCGTAGTTTTTGAACGTTCGTGCTTTCATTGTGGCTTATACGAGGAGGTAGAAATAATTTTCGAAAACTTGACTCCAAGAAAATCCTAAGTATTTACTTCTTTAAGAAAGAAGCGCAATAGAAGAGTAAAGTGAAAAAACATGAAAAAAGGAATGGCAACTATATGGTAGAAGTTTACAATGTTGCTGTTTTGCACGGAAGAACTCTTGCCCAATGTTTCATATCATTGACTTATGCTGTTATAAAATGTCTATTGCCCGGTGTATAAGCACAGAGCATGTCATCACAGAAACAATGCATTTAGGACACGAGGGATAAGAAAATTATGAGGACAACGTAGAGAGGGAAAAGGTTCATGAAATGGATGATAATGAAAATAATGAAGAAAATGGTGATAGCGCAGAAATAGCAATGGCTACAATAGAATTCATTGCTG
>NC_051417.1:8241501-8242143 GCF_015228065.2 Penaeus monodon
CAGCAATGAATTCTATTGTAGCCATTGCTATTTTCTGCGCTATCACCATTTTCTTCATTATTTTCATTATCATCCATTTCATGAACCTTTTCCCTCTCTACGTTTGTCCTCATAATTTTCTTATCCCTCGTGTCCTAAATGCATTGTTTCTGTGATGACATGCTCTGTGCTTATACACCGGGCAATAGACATTTTATAACAGCATAAGCTCAATGATATGAAACATTGGGCAAGAGTTCTTCCGTGCAACAACAGCAACATTGTAACTTCTACCATATAGTTGCCATTCCCTTTCTTTCATGTTTTTTTCACTTTACTCTTCTATTGCGCTTCTTTCTTAAAGAAGTAAATACTTAGGATTTTCTTGGAGTCAAGTTTTCGAAAATTATTTCTACCTCCTCGTATAAGCCACAATGAAAGCACGAACGTTCAAAACTACGCCCCCGATTCGCACTTCTCTTAGGGTTAAAAAAGTTAAATGCATTTGCATGACGTTTCTCCTCCCGACTTTCGGTGTTTCCTCGCAGTCTCTTGTCAGACTCCATGTTTCAAATTGTTGTAAATGCTCTTTGCCCTCCATTTTTTGTGATTATTGATCATGTATTCAGACAGCATTTTCATAGATGGACTGATTTTTTAAAG
>NC_051417.1:8243453-8243761 GCF_015228065.2 Penaeus monodon
TTTAAGTTTGGTCGACCATAAAAATTACGCTTAGATTTATTTTCATTAATTAACATTACGTTATTAATGAGACCTATATCAAAAGCTAATGGATAGGCAAAACCTAGTATTATTCATTACCAGCACGGTATTAATGTAAACTCAATATTTCACGGGCTGGACACCATTAACAGTAGCGTCTTTATATTGAGGGAAAAAAATTGAGTGCAGTAAAACAAAACACTTGCCATAATATTGTTTGTTAAAATACTATAGACGATTTCACATGCTTCTGAAGTACGTTTTTCCCTTTTCATAACTGTGCGTGC
>NC_051417.1:8243798-8243880 GCF_015228065.2 Penaeus monodon
GCTCATGTAGTTCTACGGACAAATGACCATGGGTTTCATATAACTGGGATTTTTTTCGCTTTTAAATTAACTAATACGAATG
>NC_051417.1:8244043-8244347 GCF_015228065.2 Penaeus monodon
TTGCTTGTTATTTTGGTCATGTATTTACTCATCCATTTGCTTATTTCTTAATTATCTACTGTCGATGGCATTTAACAAGTTGAAATTCAAAACTTGATTAACAAATGCAAATGCTATTATTTGATTCCAGTAATAACACACTCCCTTTAAAGAGATCTCAGTATCGGTTACATGATTTTATGTAATATCAGAGGACTTTTTTATTCCTATCATGACTGTGTATTTTGAAGGAAATTGGTAGTAGTTTTGCTAAATCCCTCCTTTATAACTCTACGGTTACCACTACCCACATTTCATTTACTTT
>NC_051417.1:8245407-8245539 GCF_015228065.2 Penaeus monodon
TAAGATGTATTTCTTCTACTATATCTCTACGGTCAATCCTACCCACATTTCATTTACCGTCTTTTCAATATATGCGATTCTGTTATATATTCACATATATATTTCACTAGTATTTTCTTTAATTTATTTGTC
>NC_051417.1:8245774-8246517 GCF_015228065.2 Penaeus monodon
TATTCTTTGTAACTACTTACGGAGGTGGAATAGCTTCCAGCAAAGAAACGATGCAAATCGGAAAAAATAATGTTGCATTTTCAGCGGCAGTGTTTCATCAAAATTAGTTTTCTAGTTATGAGGATTAATTCTCCTTTCATCTCACACATGACCCTATGATACGGGTGAGCCATTATAGTATATACATTATTAAATATAACTTTGCAGATTATGCATATCCAAGACTTAAAAATAAAATAAGAGATATCACTTACTAAAATATTAGTATACATAAGATTTTAACTTTCACACTGTTGCTCCCTCATTATTTTTTTTACACACTTCAAATGACAGTCACAAATTATAGCCTAATATTCTCACGAGGTGTCGGTGAATTCTTTAAAAATCATACTCTGAAAACAAATGGGGATTAGATTTTTCATTGTATAGCTGAGGAGCTATTTGTATAGGACTGGGCATTTGAAAGTTTGTTTTTTTTATGAAATATAAAAGCTACAGTGTTGTTGTATATTGTGTCCCAAATACTTGATGTAAATGTCAAAGAAATAACCCAATAAATATTTTGTTATTTTGGTAAGAGGCCCCTAAGTGAAGATTTTTGCCTCTGCCTCTATGGACATGAGTATGACATTTCATTTACTTGCATTTTTCCATTCGCTTGTAACTCTGCGGTCTCGAATATCCATGTTTTATTTCCAATATTCTGTCCAACCTCGGGAAACAAAGAACTGGTAACTAGTATA
>NC_051417.1:8247109-8247694 GCF_015228065.2 Penaeus monodon
ATTCCCAATCCTAGGGTCGCCAAGATCTCAAAACATCAGACGTGGGCAATTCTCAATTTTGATGTGTTTTCAGCATATACTTAGTAACATTTTGGTTAAGGGATGATAGCAATTATATAAAATGCAGTAGTCATAACCGCTAATTCTGTATCAGACGGATCTCCGCCTACCTAAATCCAGATAGTGGAGCACTTTTTACAAGTGAACCACGAATAGGGAAACTTGGCAGCATGATCCACGTCCAAGGCTCCCATTAAAACCAATTTATATCAATTGATAGAAAACACTTGTAATTACATTTTAGTTTGTCTTTGTGAAATAAGACAATATTATTTCGGAAGTGGATGATTTGATTAATAATTGGCCTTTCAATTTCAAATAATATAATCAAATTTAATGATAGTAATTTTGTCTTTTTCCAACCTTACAGTACCTTTCTAGCACAGATGTTTATCACGCTTTCCCTTTACAGCAAAAAATTGGTAATTTATAATACAAGCTTATACATTGTAAAACAGACTAGGGTCGTAGTCATGTCTAGTGGTGTGTGACTGGAGTCACCTGAAAAAAAAGTTTGAGAACCAT
>NC_051417.1:8247778-8248043 GCF_015228065.2 Penaeus monodon
GGCCAGGGATATCCATGTAATATTAACTTCAGTCTTTTCCCTTTTTCTGTTTTTTCCCATTCTTTTAGTCACACTATCATTGAATCCTTTCTCCCTTGCTACAGCTGCTCGAAAGTACTGCTAACATAGCACTGATTTCGTCTTCCTGCTGTTCCATTTAAACTCTCCGCTTGCACAACCTGCCACTGCCTCTAATTTCCCATAAAAGCTGTAGTCGCCAAATTCTACCCAAAAAGATCGGTGTTTCATCTGAAGGTAACTATCA
>NC_051417.1:8249165-8249704 GCF_015228065.2 Penaeus monodon
AGAGACATCACAGGAGCAGAGATTAATTTGAGGTGTCTTTTTGAAGAGCAAATGTAAAATTATGCTCTCTCTCTTTTCACAAAGCTCATTACAGTGACAATGATTGCAAAGTGAATAGATACCTGACTGGAGGGGCATTTCCCTGATTTGTTATTATTCCATCATATATTTGTCATACCGAAATAGTACAAAACGCCAAGTGCCGAGAATTTTCTCAACACTGACACCGCAGCAATTCTCCGAACAAGAGACTGCTCAGATTTTGTGATGGTATTGGAGTGCAATTAATCATAGGTAGTAACGTCAGCACTTTTCTCTCTGTTGTAATGTTTTCATATCCAGTCATGATTTCTAAGATGCAGCGCTGTCACCCTTCGCTGACAAACGAAGCGTAAACGCTATATTCCTTATCAGTGTTGTGATATAGTTGCATAGCTATCCAACATACAACCCCTACCACAAAAAACAAACCACATTTCCCAGATCTGTCGTCTCTGCTCTACACTCTCTTTCAACTTCGTCGACATCGCTTCTCATTA
>NC_051417.1:8249804-8250219 GCF_015228065.2 Penaeus monodon
ACTTGAAAATTCTAATTATGGAAAGCCTTGGAGGAAATTAAAAGACACAAAAGTGGCCGCGAGGAGGAGGAGGGCGACGAAGGGGCGAAAACGGCGGTCTACAAAGGCGGACGAATACCTTTAATAATGACAGGGAGGATAAGGAGGGCGGTTTTGGTAAAATAATATTGATGAAGAGGATGCTGATATGATAACTGATATGAACCGTTATCAATATGTTGCATTAACAGTATTCACAAAAATACCATGGGACGTTGTGTTCGCCATGTTAGATTCTTTGTTTCTCAGTGATCGTTTTCGTTCTTCGGTTTTAATGGTCCAATATTAGTAAAAAGGAAGTGGTTTTATTCTACGCATTTCACTATAATTTATTCAGGAGTTTATGTCAAATACTTAACCTTACCTTTGATTCTAA
>NC_051417.1:8250259-8251176 GCF_015228065.2 Penaeus monodon
ACACGACTCATCTTATTTGGCCTTTGGAAACTGAGTACTTCTGTTACCTCATTTTAACTTCTAAATTCGTAATAAACATATCGCTACGAGGGATTACAGTCATGATTCGAAATGGGAGAGAGTAAGGATGTGCAAGACAAAAACTTGAAAAAAATGGGTGTCTCGAAAATTAAAATAAGCAATCTGCAAAACAAGGACCATTTCTCCTCGGTTCGAAAAGCAAAGTGTGAAATAATTCGTCTCACAACCCCCCCCCCCATTTCGGTAAAATCGCCATTGATACGCTTGGTCAAAGAAAATTGAAAACTGGGATCAGTCGACGATTATATATAAAAAAGAAAAGAATGGGAAAGGGTAGAAAAAGGGGGAGGAAAAGGGTGATAGGAAAGGGAAAAAAGGGGAGGAAAAGGGTGATAGGAAAGGAGAGAAAGGAGAGGAAAAAATGGAAGGTGGTTGGAGAGGGGAGAAAAAAAGGGTGGGAGGAAAGAGGGGTCATTTTCCATAGCGATAGCCTTGGCCTTCGGTGTCAGGGTACAGGTAATGTACCTGGTGGGCAGAGGCCTTTCTTAGCAGCTGCATTATAAACAAAAATCGGATCGGAACAAAGTGAATATTATTCAAAACCTTCAGAATAACGTGTAATACCAGAGTCTTTGCATATATTTCTACCCGTCGCTCAATAGATGGCGCAGAATTCGCCATATGAAAAGTAACCAAGAGACGAGAGGAGAAGGAAAAGGGACGGGGGAGGGGGGGGGGAAGCCACAAGGGAGGAAGAAGAATGGGGAGAATCTGGTGGCGAAGGTTAGCTGGCAAAACTTTAGCACTTTATTGCTATTAAATTTATCATTATTAGTGTCATCATCATCATCCCTGTAAAAAAAAATTAAGTAATCGATTTATAGGTTGGTCTGGTG
>NC_051417.1:8251397-8251693 GCF_015228065.2 Penaeus monodon
ACACACACACACGCATCTTGAATATAGACTCACAGATACATCTCCAAACACATGTATATAAAATGACGTAAGGAAATTCAAATAGAGGAAAGGGGGATGATGGTGTACCCCCCCCCCCCGAACTCGCCTTGAAAGGTAAAGATCATCAGAATATTCAAGGCCTCAGGCACGAATGACAAATGAGCCACTTTGCATGGCAGATCGATGGCAGGCGCTTTGATCGTGTGACAAATGCCACTCGGATTTCGGCTCAAAAACCGGGGAGTGTGTTTTCGCTGTCGTCCTCGCTTCCGAGA
>NC_051417.1:8252008-8252885 GCF_015228065.2 Penaeus monodon
ATCCCCTCTCACAACCCCGCCACCCCCGCACCCCACACACACAACCCTCCCCCCCCCACACACAAGGAAACCCCGCCCTGGCCCTTTACCTTCCGCCCTCACGAGGTCGCTCCTCTTCGCGGCGTCCTCCTTCGGCCCCGCGGCAGAAGGCTCGGGCGGGGCGGAGGCAAGCGTCTTGGGGGAACACGCCGACGGAGGCGAAGCGTCGGCCTTCTTGACCTTGTCTTGGTCGACGGCGCCCTTGCAGATGTCTGTCTCGTCCAGGGTCCTCACCTCGAATCTCTTCCTAATCACCTGCAATGATTAGCCGAGTGAGCCGCTGGAAACCACGCAGGATTGGGAGTTAATTAATAATAAAAAAACCCTTTTTTTGTAACTAATTCAATTCTTTTCCTTCTTTCTAACGCGAAATATTTCCATTTTCGAAGGCAGTAAGCTCAACACAGGGTTTGCTGGCTACCGTATATTATATTCAAGTTGATAACTTTAACTTATGTCTTTGTTATACGCAAGGGGTTCTTGTGATTATGATAATCTTTTCATCTACTTTATGTATATTTCGTTGTTTTCCTAGAATCCGTTTCATACTTCTCTATCTCTCTTTTTTACTCTCTCTGCCTCCCTTATCATTCCCATCTGCAGTCTGCCTTAGCCTATATCTACGCACTTTTGCCCTTGGCTTGTACCTTCACCAGTTACACTATCTGTACCCTCACGCCGAAGGCCAAGGGTGCTCGCTGGAAAATGACTCCCCTTACCTTCAACCTTTTTTTCTTCCACCTTTTCACTCATCTCCCCTCTTTTCTCTTGTTCTTTTCATTCCCCTTTCCCCATCGCCTTTTTTCCTCACCTTTCCAAGCCCCTCTCCCCCCCCTTC
>NC_051417.1:8253356-8253503 GCF_015228065.2 Penaeus monodon
ACCTCGTACTGCGTTTCCTTGTTGCGAGTGGCGATGGGCGGAGCTCTAGTCCCGCCGCCGCTGTTCTTACTCGCCAGGAAGCTTGAGATGAGCTTCTGCTGCTCCACCGGGCTGTTCATGGAGAGGTCGGAGGCGCTCCCCTTGCAC
>NC_051417.1:8253540-8253909 GCF_015228065.2 Penaeus monodon
GGGGTGTCTGCTCCTCGCCCCCTTTGCTCCGCTGCTCGTTCAGCAAGTTGTCCAGGTCCGCCATTGCTGCGGGGGAGGGAGGAGGGGCATTGGTGGTGGTGGTGGTGAGGGAGGTGGCGGAGAGGGAGGTGGCGCAGGAGGAGGTGGCGGAGAGGGAGGTGGCGGAGGGGGAGGTGGTGGAGGGGGAGGTGGTGGAGGGGGAGGTGGTGGAGGGGGAGGTGGTGGAGGGGGAGGTGGTGGCGGAAGTGGAGGGGAGGGGGGGAGGGGAGGGGAGATGGGGAGGGAAGGAGGAGGGCGATGGGGAAGTAGAGGGGAAGGGGGAGGGGGAAGTGGAGGTGGAAAGGGAGGGGATGTGGAGGGGGAGGGGGG
>NC_051417.1:8253970-8254053 GCF_015228065.2 Penaeus monodon
GGGAGATGAAAACAGAGATAGAGGTGAGGAGCTGCAGGTGGCAGAAGGGAAAGGCAGAAGAGGGTAAGGGGTTGAGGCTGAAC
>NC_051417.1:8254186-8254276 GCF_015228065.2 Penaeus monodon
AAGCAATAAAAAAAAAAGTTTAAGAATTTATCTAATTACATTACATCATATATCAAAATATAATACAAACATAACTTACCGCACAACCTA
>NC_051417.1:8254399-8254622 GCF_015228065.2 Penaeus monodon
AAAATATATATATTTACTCAAGACAAGAGTCAGCAACGGGGTCTTTTCATCTGCAATATCTTCATACAAATGGGCTGTATCTCAGAATATCAATTATGCTGAATCCTGGATATAATAGACTAAAAGTCTACATCCAGAGAAAAGTTGGGCGGAGGGATGAGCAGAAGGGAGGGAGACAAGTGTATGTACTGATGTTTGAGGCACAAGATTTTTTTTTTTTTTG
>NC_051417.1:8255177-8255618 GCF_015228065.2 Penaeus monodon
TTTATATATATGTACTGCGATCTTTATTATTCAACATACGTGTCTACAAATCCATTTAGCTGTTTGTAATGTAGCCCAGTGATGCATTAATTCCAAGACAGATATATTTGTTTTGAAGCTTTTCATTATATCTTGCGATTATTTCCGCCAGCCGAATACTTATAAACGTGTGTAAATGGTTTCCAGCCGTTTATTCTACAACGTCGAGATTTATAAAAACCGCTAAATTTTCGATTTCCGACGCGACCGCTGTTGTTGGAAGAAAAGCAAGCAATCAGGACAGTACTGCGATCTTTATTATTTGGTGATTCTACTAAAGTTTGTGTCTTAAGTTTCAGCTAATTTTAGGATTTTGACAACCTCATAATTCTACAACTTTATGAATACCAACGACAGTCGTTTAAAAACACCGCGGGAGGGGGTGCGGTCATGGCTCCGCTG
>NC_051417.1:8255669-8256016 GCF_015228065.2 Penaeus monodon
AAAAAAATAAGAAGCCTTACCATAATCGTCGTTCACTGAAATTTGGGGAAAATTCAACAGCACAAATTCTAATTTAGAGAGAATGACCGCAGTGAAGTGCGGTGGACATAGGAAAAACACGCAATACACACGAACACAAACACTCCACCCGAACGCAGAACAGACTGACAGGATGACTGCTATATTTTGAAATTAATGGAGAGTTAATCTTCATTTGCGTATTTATTATTATATATACAGTTATCGTATACGTAAAAGATATGACTAATTATCTACATGTAAGTGGCTAGACTGCAGGATTATTAGGTTGGCTAGTAATCTTGCCACATGGGAAACTACTAACAATG
>NC_051417.1:8256526-8257747 GCF_015228065.2 Penaeus monodon
TCCATCTGCATATGCGAAACGCGTATAGACTAAGAGTACTAAAAATAGCATTAACAGCCTATAATGGGGGCCTCGCAGCATCCGCATTGGTCGAGACGAAACTTTAGAGGCAATAGCGTGACTTAACAGAGATTGGAGTTCGGAGCATCTCGCACACCGGCCTCTGCGTTGATGATGCTGATAACGGTGAGAGAAAGTACGCAATCTCTCTTTGTGAGCGTAAAAAGGAGCGTGCGTGAGCGTAAATACGTGTGCGAGGGGGCGTTAGTAAAGCGTGTGTGAGGGTAAATAAGTGTGTTAGTCAGGTAAGTATGTGTATACTTTGCTTTCGGTTCTCTATTTAAATATTTGACAGAAGCGTCTTCATTTTATAGCGTTTGTTTGCTTACCCCCCCTTTTAGTTTAGTTTATCTACATTCGGGTTGTTAAAAGTTGCAATGCATGAGTGTAAACTAAACAGTAAATGCAATGTCTGCTAAAAATGGCTAGGATTTTATTAAAGAAACAAGCAACGATTATCAGCGTGCAACTATATTGCAGCGTGTTTACAAAGCGAGTCCTGCATTTATATTCAAACTCATAAAAACAACAAGAAGCAAAAACGATGCGTTAGAGTACGAAAAGCCAGAACACTTCCTTTTCCAAAGTAAAAACAAAATCAGTTATATACACTTAATGTAATACCTAAATCAGGCGAAACTACTAACAAAAATCAGTTATATCCACCTTATGTAATACCTAAATCAAGCGAATGCTCCTTCCACACTGAATGACCTCAAAACCACTAGTGCAACCACAGCCACAACTAAATCTTTTCATGAATAATAAATCACTTCTTGTACAGTGAATATCCGCAAAGCCAAAGATAAAAGCAAACAACAAGAACATTTTCTCTGAACACTCGACGACTAAAATGCAAAGACCTCCGCTTGATGTGAAAAACAGCTTAAAACTTTTTACTCAATAGCAATAACAGCAAAAAGCGTTCCACATAATAACCTAATTGCTGATGTTCATTGCTCACTAAAAATAAACTTTATATGAACATTATTCTGCTAAGTTCGTTTTACACGCTATTAAAAATACTCGAAAAAGATAAACACAGAAAAGAATATATGCATATATCATATAAACACTCTTTAACACTCCTTGCAAGCCGAATAACTGCAAATTTACATACAAAATAAAAGATAAGGCATAAACAATGACCAAACATTACAC
>NC_051417.1:8257828-8258033 GCF_015228065.2 Penaeus monodon
CTACGCAGGAAATTTCGAATCGGACAGGGCCGGAATTTCCACCAAATAACTCAATAAGGCTCGGGACTCAAGAGGAGGTATTCGTTCCCTTCGATTCAACGGACTTCGGACTGTGCCGGTTTTCTCTCGCAAGCTGTCCGGACTTTCGAGTATGGATGCTCTTTGGGTCTGGGCTCTACACGGTGAAAATACGGTTTATTTCCAC
>NC_051417.1:8258367-8258656 GCF_015228065.2 Penaeus monodon
CTTACTATATATATCGCCACGTCTTTATTTTTGAGAGAACACGAAGCACCAAACGTATGGATATCGTCCTAAAAGTGAAATGATGTTCGGATCTGTATGTCCTTCCGTCTCTTTAAAAATGAAGGAACTAAAAATATATATATTACAGATTCTCTAAACATTTAAATATATATGTTTTCCGATTATTTAAACATTCTGGAAGGGGAGGGACAGATGCAAACCCGAACATCATTTCACTACTAGAATGATGTTCATATTTTTGGTACTTCATATTTTTCTAATACATTGA
>NC_051417.1:8258841-8259197 GCF_015228065.2 Penaeus monodon
CGTGGAAATTCCGCGGAGAAAATTAGGATGAGCTATTTAAGCAATAAAGGATGCTTTGCAATATTATTACATATGAATTGTATTGTTGCTTGTGCAATAATACAAAAAAAAATCCGCAGATGTTCTTTGTCACAGTTTTATTAACCTCCCGTACGTCTCATTGTCCCTCACTTTAACTTTTCCATCTGAATGTCTGCGCACTTTTGACAGAGCAGCATACAATTGTTCGTGAGTAAAAACTGGTTCAGGAAGGATCAGACTTACTCCATCAAGCGTCTGACCTTGACTCCTGTCGATGGCAATAGCATACGACAGTCTTATTTTCATAGTAAAGCGGATGTTGGGATTACTGGGGG
>NC_051417.1:8259580-8259691 GCF_015228065.2 Penaeus monodon
ACTAAAGTCCCCTCCATTCCCCGTCCCCTTTTTTTTCTTTAAGCCTCCCCCTCTTCCTCTTTAATCGTCCCTCACCTGCATTTCTCCCCTATTCCATTTTTTATTTAAGTC
>NC_051417.1:8260376-8260517 GCF_015228065.2 Penaeus monodon
TGCCATCAGTCATCGCCTTATTTTACATAAAAAGAAGCGACTAGAAATGTGCAACCACAGTTTAAAGTGTGATTTCAAGTCTGCAATCGCAAATCTTTTCATGTAGTATGTAACATGTTTTTGGAATCCGATATCTAGCGC
>NC_051417.1:8261507-8261830 GCF_015228065.2 Penaeus monodon
TCAAGATCAGTTTGTTTCCGCCTCCCCGCTGCATCGCAAGGAAATCCTCCGTTGCCTTATTCGCCCGCGATGGAATGTGACCGTTTAGCCTGGAAAGTCCGCTGTGCCGGGGAGAAGGGGCGGGAGAGCGCGTGGGAGGAGTGATGGGGGGGGGGGGTGATGGGGCGGGGGAGGAGTGATAGGGGGGAGTGATAGGGGAGGAGTGATGGGGCGAGAGAGCGGGGGAGGAGTGATGGGGCGAGAGAGCGCGGAGGAGGAGTGATGGGGCGAGAGAGCGCGGAGGAGGAGTGATGGGGCGAGAGAGCGCGGAGGAGGCGAGTGAT
>NC_051417.1:8261930-8262441 GCF_015228065.2 Penaeus monodon
TCACAAAACGGCATTCACGATGACGAAGAATATCCAATTCTGATAAAAGTATCAGACCTTGAGTATTAATCAGATGACTCGACGTATTTACAGGAAAACATACAGTCATGGCTTTAACTTTTTACCCATGCGGAGGAAACTTCAAAGGTAACTTTATGTAAAGTTAATGCCTTTTCACTTCTGGTCCTCGATTTTGGGCAAGTTTCTCTAGGGGTTTATGTTACGTACGTGAAGTTGTACTTTATAATTGTTGATATAGCATGGAGTTTGTTTTTTAGTCCTTGAATATCCTGTAAAATTCGATAGTTCGAAAATGTCCAGAACATTTTTATACTCGATTTTCGTGTAAAGACAGAAATATTATTTGAAACTGATAACTTTATTTATTTTTTTTTCGTGTTTCCTTATACACGACAGCAGGGACTGGTTTGTGATTTTTTTTTCTAAGACTTGATTACAATTACAGGACAGACATTAACAATGACAACATCGCCGTGAACAATCAATTCTG
>NC_051417.1:8262512-8262677 GCF_015228065.2 Penaeus monodon
CAAGGAGATAAAAATCACATTCGCGATTACATTAATGTTGGGAAAAGAGATAAATAGAAAAGTCGACATTTACAGCAACGGCTCATTATCTCTTTCAAAAATCAACATTAGGAATAAACTACTGAGAAACTACTGAGAAAATGAAATCAACATATCGCAGTAGTA
>NC_051417.1:8263920-8264203 GCF_015228065.2 Penaeus monodon
TACACTCAGCCATGCAGATATAGCACAGAGTTATTATTTACAATTCTCAGGCTCAATGGCTGAAGTAAAACTTTTTCCCTTACGCCGTGATTTCGGGAACATTTATTCTTGAAATCATTTGAATGATAATGACCTACTGACTATTAAATTACAATCCAACGTGAAAAGTTGCAATTCTTGAGGACATTCTTTGCAAAGAAATGTCAGCAGTAGGTAAATCGAAGTGATGTTATTTTATGGACTTCTACAATATTGATTTCAGGGACTTTGGTGAAGAGTACGC
>NC_051417.1:8265881-8266273 GCF_015228065.2 Penaeus monodon
CAGTAGATATATAATACAGTAAGTATATAATACAGTAGATATATTATTCATAAATATATAATTTTATAAATATGTAATTTGATATAATATATGCTTTAATATAATACAGTAAATATGTAATTTAATCCTCTACACCTAACACAGTGAATATATAATCTTCCGCGTTTACGTAAACAGAGACAAGAAAGAAATATCTGCGTCGCAATCAGTACATCAATTACCTCTAATGGCCTGTGTAATAATGCAACGCTCACCATGGCGACGGAAACGGATGCTACTACAATGGCTACTGAACTACTGTGGCCTGGGTTTGTTAGTCGCTCCTCCATTTTGTAGGAGCGACTAACATGAAATAATATGTGACTGATATGCGACTATATATGTGTATATGT
>NC_051417.1:8267088-8267325 GCF_015228065.2 Penaeus monodon
GAGGATGAATGTATGCTTATCATATCATAATTTCTAATTAGATCATAACTCCTTTTTATCTACTCTCATCTACTCCCCCATGTTTATTACGGTTCTCTTTTTGGAACTGATCCTCTTGCAACTTCACGCACTATGTACCTTAAAGTACGATGTTGCAAAGCCGTGCATCAAAGCTTCTCTTCAGCCTGAGTCCTGACCCTCCTTAGCTCCTCCAGTGCTTTCGAAAGTGATGAAAGG
>NC_051417.1:8267762-8267972 GCF_015228065.2 Penaeus monodon
GCCTATATCCGATAATGGCATTAATGTCACTATAGACTATAAGCACAGCTAATGCTATAATTGATAAAAAATAAGAGCAATGTCACTGTCGTTGCAGATTATGACGGTGTCGCTATTGGGAAGATGGTAAATACATTAATAATCTGGCGTTGATCTTAATACTATAAGTGTTGGTGTTATTAGTGCAAAAATAGATAGCAAATGTCCGTT
>NC_051417.1:8268913-8269758 GCF_015228065.2 Penaeus monodon
AGATACTAGCAAACGCAATCAACAAGACAAGGTATCTAAGAATTCTTTCGTTACCACCGAGCGAATTATTTACGTTTTAGCCTGCTACAAAGCTCAGTTTGTAGATTCAATATCATCTCATCATGTCTGTGAGTTTGATTTTGCAAATGATCGAATGCTGAGGTATAAAATAAATATATTATATTACGTCTTTCCTGGAGACAGAGATCAACACTATAAAGATAGCAATATATCTGAAGGGACTTTACATATATGTTCCAGTTGGACTGCGTAACTCGGGACTATAGGTGAAATGACCATCTCTTCAGGCATAAACAGAGGGGCATCGCATTGGTCCGTTTGAACATGCTCTCAATGTATAGTCATGTAATCATCACTCGTTCATTTAAAACAATATGAACAATTTGGTTAATTATTATTTTGTTTTTGTCCCCCCCAAAATAGTAATTTCACAACTGTTATGTATACAGAAAAAACAATAAACATTTACAGTCAGAAAAATATCATCGACCATTTAATAGTTTATAAAAAGGTACATGAATAATATCCACAGATAACATTTGGTATGGAAATCACAAAGCGATGAAGTACGCGCTCAAAATCCCTAAAACACTGCATTGACATTCATAGAATTCGCCCAATCAATTCCTAAAACAGCGATTATTGCTTGTATCTCCTGCGTTTTAACGGGGGATCGATGGTCATCTCCCCTGCGCGAGAGAGAATAAGGTTTAGGTGTGTGCGTGCGCGTCTGGATGTTCGTTCTCTGTGTCCTGTTTCAATTAAAGACGAAGTAGTGATAATAACTTTGTTAATAATGGAAGTAAAAATGGTGATGATGGTAT
>NC_051417.1:8269830-8270159 GCF_015228065.2 Penaeus monodon
CGGAAGTGATGATGGTAATGGCTGCAATAACAATCAAGATGATAATAACAATTTTCATTATTACTTAATCTGCGCTGTTCTCAGTGACTCACCCGTGCTATCCATATTTAATCACAATTTCTTGTTGCTATAGCTTCATGGGGCGAAAATTTGTTGCATTATATTTCAGGGAATAATTGATATACAGAAACTCATTCCCACTTGCCGTTGCTGTGAATGAAAACTTTAACTCGAATAGAAATTAATGTAAATCTACATATCTGTTTTCATATTGCAGTTTTAGACGCGATGCCCTGGACTAAGTAAACGTTTGTTATGGTTAATCGGTT
>NC_051417.1:8270469-8270779 GCF_015228065.2 Penaeus monodon
TATAAACTCATATTTACCTCTTCTAATGTCGCTAGGGGAACGTATTATTGAATACGGACGATTAAATTACATTATTTCCTGGAGACAAATATCGACATTGTAAATACAGTAATAAACTTTTTTAAGAGACACATATTCTGGTAGTGAGTAATCAGTTCAGTTTTGTGTTAGATTTTCTTTTCTCTTCAGAGGCTCAGAATCGATACAGATATGTGATCTTAGTATATATTATATATGGATTATCGCATCACTTATGGTTGTTAATATAACTCATGGAAACCCTCAGACACCTACGCATTAAGTATAAAAT
>NC_051417.1:8270864-8271017 GCF_015228065.2 Penaeus monodon
TCTTTCTTTCAACGCATCATAAGTGTTTGTCTGACTCCGACAGTAAAGCATAAACAGACTCACTTTACGCATCTGTCGCCAAATAGATAAACACACATGCACCCAACAGGCATTCGTAGTACTATGCCGCTATTCGTTATACTAGTGTGTATA
>NC_051417.1:8271100-8271826 GCF_015228065.2 Penaeus monodon
CTTATATGGCTTAATCGAACATCTATTTTGTTGCATGCAACAATTCCTCGCTTTCGTGGAAAACAAATTCACAAATTCTTGCCAAGAGATAGGTGATTATTTTTTCAGGAACCTGTAGTTGTTTCCATTTACATCTGAGAACTCTTTGAAAAAACGTCAATGAAATTTAAACAGGATTTTGATGGGCAGAAAAATACGATTGCCAATTTACCGATTCTTGGAAAAAAAAAGCGGAATCTTTAAAATTCCAAAAATAAAGTCTTTTTTTTTATATTACACACAAAGAAAAAAATATATATAAATAAATTACAAAAAAATGCATCTAACATTTGCACATTTAGCTTTCTACTTTTCTACCTTTCTTACTATTCTTATTCCTCTGTTCATTTATTTCCTGTCTCTTATTTTTATGTCTGTTTATTTGTGTATAACTACATCATTGTACTGCATGCAATACAGTGTTTCAACTGCCTCACTGAAAAGATATATTTGATAATGTAATTTATCAATATATATCCACGCTTAATACCATAGGCACTTCACCAAAGAGTCAAGTCGAATTTTCATTAATGCACAACAATGTTTCAGGCGTCACTTCACGAGGTGTGAGCTTTGTCGTGAGATAAATAATAAATGTACTGGGAATAATGATGTTAAGGTGTATGTTCTATTGCATATATGATTTAATGCAAAGAAGTGTGTGTGTGTGTGTTGGGGGGGGGGGGT
>NC_051417.1:8271933-8272304 GCF_015228065.2 Penaeus monodon
ATATGTAAAGAGAAAATTAAAGAGAGAAAAGAAGACAGGAAGGGGACATAAAGCTGACATGCAACATGAAAGCACAGTTTGTACATCAACGAAGCGTTTTACCTTCGACGTATCAAAGTTCCTTATATTCAGTGATCTCAACCGAAAATTCACTCGGCAGAAAGCTCCAGCATAGCAGATTAGAGCCCCATCGGAAAGCCACACTTCCTTTTATCTCCCCCCCCACCCAGAAAAAAAAAATCAATTCTGTTTCCGTTTTTCTTACGTGTGGCGACCAAACACTGATCATCCCGTGGCATGGATGTCAACATTCAACAAACGGCTTTTGTTGAATTCCCCCTCATCGCCACTTTTTCAGTCTCCCCCCCCCA
>NC_051417.1:8272378-8272443 GCF_015228065.2 Penaeus monodon
CAAAATTTGCGATTCAAGGACGCTTTCGAAACACAGACACGTACCAGGTCGAGCGGGGGCTACGC
>NC_051417.1:8272591-8272771 GCF_015228065.2 Penaeus monodon
GTGATAGATTGGGGATGGTGTAAGGAGGAGGGAGTTGGTAGTGGGGGCGGAGGGAGTGCGGAGGATTATGCGATTACTGTGTTGATTTTGGCCGCATGACACTCACGCACCGGCATAGCGTAGAGCATGAATGATACAGTTTGCCTGATAAGTAGAATTTTTATGCCTGGTGTATGACAA
>NC_051417.1:8273493-8273669 GCF_015228065.2 Penaeus monodon
TCACCCAAAATGTATTGCACATTTACCTTTCCCACCAACTGTTTTCTTACAACTAGTTTCTACCAAGAATCGGGTTGTAATGGAACTCACTGCTGTTCCTTCTATTGTTAGAGAAGAGAAGAAGAAAAAAATGGAGAATTTTAGGAAGCTAAATTCACGCTGCAGTTTTTTTTTTC
>NC_051417.1:8274286-8275117 GCF_015228065.2 Penaeus monodon
TCTAGCTTAAATTAAAAATCAAGTCAAGAAATCTCTCCGAACTTGAGTTCCCTCAGCCGAAATAAAAACAAAAGAATCATGAAACTTTGTTTGTTTTGGAGAGATCTTTGGGCCTACGAACCTATTTGGTATTCAAATGCTATTCTTTTCTGATTGTTGTCTTAAGTGATTTTGAATGAGAGTGATGTCTTTTGTGTCCTTCTTTTCAATTCGTATTTATTTTCCTTACTTTCGTTCATTATTTCTGTGAGACTTTTAACTTTATGCTTTGTTTTTTTTTTTTCTAGCAGCCGTGATGGTACTTGTTTTTATAAATGTCTGAATTACATTTTAATTACTTCGCTTGTTATCATTATATATTGTTAGAACCGATCACTTATTACACAGTTGTTAGAACCGATCACTTATTACCGTTCATGTTTTATCTATCACTGGCCCCTCAGCAGGTACTTGCGCAGGCTTTTAGAAGTGGGGGGGGGGTGAAAAAAGAAGGAAAAGTGATTTATCTTTTTTTTATATATATATAATACGTGAATGCAGAGTAACATACAGAGAAACAGAATACATTGACTGAAATGACACCATATATTGATTTCTTCTGAAGGAGGTAGTCACGTACGAAAGTCCTGTCACAAGTGAAAGTAATCTAAAGAAGGTCAAATGATTTAGGTGCTCTTAACAAAAATCGAAACATGCTTGATAAGGTCCATCGTGCTTTTTCCTTCACCAACGTAAACTTCTAATATCCACAAATCCCTTGTGTGTCAGAGACGAGGAAACATTAACATTATAGTTAGTGTTTTGTTAACAATAGCGTTTCCTTCACTATAT
>NC_051417.1:8275157-8275362 GCF_015228065.2 Penaeus monodon
CATTCACTCCTTTCCGCTGTCTCAAAGTTGATCAGATATTTCTCTATTTCTCTCAGCAACTTTTGGGATACAAACTTTAGTTTTTCGTTCGTCCGGGAACACTTTCGGAAATGCTTTGTTTCGTCTTCAACCATTGTGTGCGTCCGTGCTTGTGCGTTTGAGTTTGTTTTTATGAGTGTGAGAACGTAACTTTGTAAGTTTTCAT
>NC_051417.1:8275613-8275754 GCF_015228065.2 Penaeus monodon
TAAAAAGTTCGTGTGCTTTTTTGAAAACTTTGTTTGTAGTTTTCTCATAACTTTTGACTTTGGTTTTCTGTGTTATTTCTTTGGCCTCAACATCAGTCACTTTGCCTTCCATAACCCACTTCTTTTTCATGGCTTCGGCAG
>NC_051417.1:8275778-8275972 GCF_015228065.2 Penaeus monodon
CATACGGTGAGTGATGTCATTGGTGATGTCATTGGTGATGTCATTGGTGATGTCATTGGTGATGTCATTGGTGATGTCATTGGTGATGTCATTGGTGATGTCATTGGTGATGTCATTGGTGATGTCATTGGTGATGTTATTGGTGATGTCATTGGTGATGTCATTGGTGATGTCATTGGTGATGTCATTGGTGA
>NC_051417.1:8276399-8276850 GCF_015228065.2 Penaeus monodon
GAATCAAAAATGATATCCAAATAGCAGGGAAAAGATGAAAAATATGAAAAATGAAAAATAAAACAAAAACAAAAACCAGTAAAACGAACGAAAAGCGAAGATAAAATCATAGAACCAAATCACAGCCACAAAACACAAAGAAACAAACAAACACACCAACAGCGCCAACAAAGAGCGGCGTCCATTCTTACCTAAAGACTAAATCCATCCGGGGAAACTGAACTCTAGACACCCCCCCCCTCTTATACCCCCAACCCCTACCCCTGCCCCCCCAATGCCGCGGCTATTAACCATCGAAAACCAGTTACGGGAGAAATGAAGCCACGTAATTAACAATCAGGAAACCAAACGACCTCTTCTCGCTGTATCTGGCGGTGGTTTCCCCTTATAGCAGGGGTCCGCAGAGTCGCCATGGAGCGCCCTTCTGCTTCGTTCCTCATCCAGGGCAATT
>NC_051417.1:8276899-8277447 GCF_015228065.2 Penaeus monodon
CCGTTCGTGGTAGGAATGGTAGAATTCGAAGGCTTTCCACTCTTAATTTTTTTATGGTAGCGATGGTAGGAGTGGTAAGATTCGAAGGCAAGTGGTTGGGTCTTTTTCTCCTCGTTTCCTCCTCTTGGCAGGATGGTAGGAATGGGAGGCAATTATTTGGAATTTTCTACACGTCTTCCTTCCTCGTAGGATTGTAGGGATTTTAGGATTCGAAGGCAAGTGCTTGGGGGTCTTTTTTTCTTTTTCGCTCTGGGTAGGCTGCTAGGAATGGTAGATTTCGAAGACAAAGTGACTGGGATTCTTCTCTTTCTACCCGTCCTCCTTCCTGGTAGGATGGTAGCAATGGTAGGATTCGGAGGCAAGTGCTTGGGACTTCTCCTACACGTCTTCCTTCCTGGTAGGACGGTAGGAATGGTAGGATTCGAGGGCAAAGTGGGTGGGATATCTCTCACGAGGCTGTCGCGAGGCTTCTGCGAGACACAGCGGAGGAGCATGTGGCGGGAGGGAAGCTTAATCGTAATTGTTGATTGGGAGGCGCCGGGAAGGCT
>NC_051417.1:8278015-8278096 GCF_015228065.2 Penaeus monodon
GCTTGGGATTCTGTTCATTTAGCCTTTTCTCCTTCTCTCTCATATACTCTCATTTTCTCTTTTCGTCTCCTTCTTCTTCCT
>NC_051417.1:8278204-8278403 GCF_015228065.2 Penaeus monodon
AGTCCACCGTTCTTCACTACAGAAATATAAATGCACTCGACAGCAAATGACATTGTTAAAAAAAAAAAGCATCCGTTTACCATCCTTTTTTCAGTTTTTTTTTTTCCTCGTTTCCCCTTTTATCTTTCGTTTGATGCATTCTGTTGAAATCCCCTTGTTTGGTTTGTCAAAAAATCAGAATTAATACCTTTGCTTCATC
>NC_051417.1:8278434-8278508 GCF_015228065.2 Penaeus monodon
AGAGGAAGTTGATAACGAGGCTAATGCAGTGAGGGTGGGTTTACTTCCTTTAGTCGTGGGTAGAGAAATTATGT
>NC_051417.1:8278548-8278702 GCF_015228065.2 Penaeus monodon
CCAACTACTACTCCCCAAAAAAAGAAATGCATAATTACACATTTCAGCGTAAAATGCGTGTTGTATCTTTTTCAAAATCTCGAACCAGGTGAAGATGTGATTTTCCTTTTTTTATTATTAGGCAGAAAATGTTTTTCTTTCGATAACTAATTTA
>NC_051417.1:8279870-8280285 GCF_015228065.2 Penaeus monodon
GTTTTTAAAGTAAAATCTACAGATTCGGCACGCAATGACTCAAGCTTTTAATATCTAAGTATTTTTGGATATCTCGCTTTTAGACGTGAAATGTAGTAACCGTGCATGGGAACGTTTTCAAAACATGGTTTAATGCGTCTCCCCATGAATGTAAAGCTCTTTATCACGTATCACTCGGATTATTTATGGGTTTAATATCGGATTTTCATGACGCTATCTTGACATGTTCACTCCACAGAAAATGGCGTATCACTAAGTTAATTGTATTAGTTATAACATCAGACAAATGATGTATACCAGTTCAATTACAGTATGTTTTTTTATGTTTTGATATGAAATGTACTTGTAGCCGTATTATCGCTCATAGATTAGTTAGCGAAAAGAGAGAAATTGCTCGAAAATGATGACTGCACAC
>NC_051417.1:8280400-8280779 GCF_015228065.2 Penaeus monodon
AATCTCGCACAGCCCGGTCCTCGAGGAACCGGGGGTTGTCGTTGAAACAATCATTAACTGGTTCATTTTCTGTTCGTCATGGTACCATGAGCTTTGGATCGCCAGTCACTCATTGGCATTCCCTTTGGAGACAGCCCAGTCAAGAGAAAGTAAAATAACACACATACTGCGCGTGGGTCTTCTATAGCGTCTGTCGGAAGTTCCTCGCAATACGCTCTCTTCCATAATCAAGACGAAATTAGACCTAAAATGATAATTATTTTTATCCTACGATGTACTAAGTTTAGCCAAAAACATGAACAACGTCGAGACGGACAGAGGGATGCTCTTTTTCCGCGTAGCAACGATCAGTCAACGATGATTTTAACTTTAGGTGCGA
>NC_051417.1:8280819-8281105 GCF_015228065.2 Penaeus monodon
CCTAGACTTACCCTGTGTTTCGCCTATTTTGATATCTAGTCATTAAAGAGTAGTTTAATAACGGGAATGTGGGTGTTATCGTTACTTCATTCGCCAAGAACTGTCCCCATAGCCTGGGTTGCGCTCACGAACTTTGCTCTGTATATCGTATAGAAAGTATATAGTATTATAAAGTATTATATTATATTATAAAGTATTATATAGTATTATAGTATTATCGTATAGAAAGTATATAGTGTTATAAAGTCTGACTTCCGCTTTTCAGATTTAGTTGTTAAGGGTGTAA
>NC_051417.1:8281515-8281682 GCF_015228065.2 Penaeus monodon
AGTTCAACTTTCTAACCTTATTATGTATTGCTAGCACGCTGGCTGTACTATAACTTTCTCCTCTTAACATCAACCACGTCCTTTTGCCATAAAATGTGTTACACCGAATGTCTACGTTGCGATATTTTTTCCCCGAATTACGCCAATTTTTTTTTACCTCGCTGGCA
>NC_051417.1:8282347-8282549 GCF_015228065.2 Penaeus monodon
GTTGCCACAGCAAAAGCCATTTGTATTATTCCGAGGCCGCGGGAATTAGCAGCGGCCCGGCACAGTGAATAAACTATGCAAATACTTGAGGCCTCTTATTACACGCCGGTTTGCTCGCAGCTCAGTGCGGTCGCGTCGTGGGGGGAATTCAGTTTCCTTTTTTATATTTGTGGATTAATCCGGGGCCTCCTCTTGACTCCCG
>NC_051417.1:8283297-8283506 GCF_015228065.2 Penaeus monodon
GAGGACAGGAGCATAACGAAGTTCAAAGGTGAAACGTTTACCCACCGTTCACAGTCGAACGTTTCGCGCGGGGCAGATATTATTTCGGATTTACTGGATGTTGTCTCTCGTAACCTTGTTGAGGATGCGCTAATACGCAAGGAATATACGAATGTATAATTATTGACAAAACGGTAGAATTTCATTGGAGAGATACAGGAGGGATGGCA
>NC_051417.1:8284124-8284418 GCF_015228065.2 Penaeus monodon
CAATACATATTTTTTAACATATAAACATATTTACACGTATACACAATTTGTCTTCCTCTCATGTTGGATGCAAAAAGCAAAGGTCTTTCCCCTCATTGTCACAACTTCGTTTTGCTTCGGAAGGCCCGAATGCCATGGAGTGTTCTCAAAGTATTTCCATTCTGGAATTTCGTTTGCATATTCTTTACTTATATGAAGGCTTGCCTAGGGGCTTCGAACGCAATATGCTTAAATATTAAAGTTTTAATATCAAGGCTTCTTTTACCTTTTCACTGAAGGTATATTAGATCAGTA
>NC_051417.1:8285720-8286287 GCF_015228065.2 Penaeus monodon
CACCTGTATGTATCGCTATTCACTGCTCACTTACGAATTATTCACTTATGAATCAAAAAGGGCTTCAGACTCACGAACGTACATGCATTATCTTGCAGAGTGGCGAGTTATTTAAGATGGTGAGCATGATGACTTTAACCCTTTTAGCTTCGTGTCGCCTCCAGCATCTGAATGAGAATTAGACATGCTGCCTTCTTCTTGCTATTGTTTCACTTCAATTTTCATAGTCATGCTACACTTCTTATTGATATGTTCCTGAATGGGTTTCTGTATCTTTTCAGTGGCTATCTAATTCTTGTTTTTTTTATCCAGGACCTTTATAACAAATGATAACCATTAGAGAATGCCTCATTTTCCTCTTCCTTATATATCTCTCACGTGCAGTTGCAAAGTAAATGCATTGCTTTCTTAAAGAAACTCGTAAATTTCTTTCATCTCCTCGCTATCACTCGTAATCGAAGGCATATAAGTCTTCTTTCGCAATTTTTCTTAGCATTTCGATGTTTATTGCGTTTACTCGCTTGTGTCGTTTATTTTAAGATCTGTCAAGACGTAGACACGGCATAC
>NC_051417.1:8286916-8287583 GCF_015228065.2 Penaeus monodon
AGGTCAAAAGAAACGGAGAAGGAAAACGGACTACCTTTTGCTTTTGCTGTCTCTATCCTTTCTTTTCCGTTTACAACCTTATTATCTTGCTATTCTTTACTTCTTCATTCTTTATCGCAATGATCCTTTTAATTATTACTCTAATGCATATCTTTTACGGCTTTTATATAGCATTCCATTTATTCAATCTTTGTCACTCTCAATTTAAAATTCATACGTCTCTCTATTTTATCATTAATTCAACCTCTTCCTTTTAACTTATCCTTCATTGTCATCTCCCACCTTTATCGTCAGACTCTCATCTCCATCTTTCTCCATCTTCTCTTCCCCCTTTGGTTCGTCCTTCTTAGGGTACTATTAGCCTCACTAAGACAGCGATCGTCCAGGTGTCACTGACCGTTATTTGCCGTTTGCTAAGGTCGATGGATGGCTCGCGGCGTCTTGTGAGGAGGCCTTGGGAACGGGATACGTTTGTTTTGTCTTATTTTGTCTATTATTATTTTGATTATTGATTTATTTATCGATTTACTTATATATTATTATTATTTTTATTCTTTACTTATTTATCTTTTTTTTTCAGGGTGGGGTGGGGGGTACTGCGTTGTTTTGCTGTTGTTGTTTTCCCATTCTGTGTGTAGGTCCGTCTGTTTTTTGTTTTTTTTTTCAA
>NC_051417.1:8287778-8288115 GCF_015228065.2 Penaeus monodon
GCTTACCTTCCACTAAAAGCACTGCATTACAAGCAAAATCTTCATAGAAAGCGCACCCGACGCGAGGAGATGCAGCCAATTAAACGCAGCAATGAGACGGCATTTCATTAGCGCCAGGTGCGTGCTCTCCTAGCGCAACGACTCTCCTGAAGGTAGATCCTGAAGGTGGAGGGCCCCGCGGGATAATGGATTCCTGATGCTCATTGCCCTGGACTTGCTTTGGAAAACAAGTCTGAAAAGGAAGGTAATTGTGCATTCCTCCGCCTGATTACAAGGCAGAGCCTCGGGTTTTCGGGTGCTTACTTTTCTTTTTCCATTGGCTGGGGGCTGGGGGTGT
>NC_051417.1:8293018-8293267 GCF_015228065.2 Penaeus monodon
TGTTCTATTACCAAGCCGTCTCTTTAATATTTGCGTCCGGCACTGCGCACTATCTAATCTTTAGTCACAGGCTTATTAATATTTATTAGATAAAGCTAGCATCTCAGTAGTAAAAATAATTACTGTCCGATTACATTTAGCAAAGATTTCTCATAAATCAACGAAGTTATCTTAATCCTCCTCCGAATACCTGAGGACAAATGGTTTGCATAAAAGCTGATACACGGTACTGACTAAGCAGACTCTCTC
>NC_051417.1:8293654-8294178 GCF_015228065.2 Penaeus monodon
AGGTCTTTGCACGATTTTCTGACATGTGTAAGGCGATTGATCAAGTTCTATAATGTGCCACTAAAACGGTTGTTCTTAAATATATTGTGCACCTGCTTCAACTATGGAATGCGGGTCAAAGATAGACATAAGGCAAGGTTTACATACACGATGAGGATATCTTTCCCTTTTACCTTTCAACGCTGCATAGTGAAAATACTGATTTCACACAGCACTTAAACTCACAACTGGATAGAACAGCATAGACTCTATTAACGAAATCGTATGCCTTGGTTATGTGTTCATATAAACGTCATCTATAACCCGCCCATTCTCAAAGAGGAGAAGATTCGCCGAGTTCCTTTTGAGAACAATTAATATACCGGTATAAAGCCAGAGAATGTATAATATATGAGTTAAAAATACTCAGATTTGTAAACATATGTATCAAGAAACAACTGATTAGAATGAAAAGAGACAAGGCGAATCGGAGTACTCGAGAGTCTGGGATAAATTGCCTTTATTTCTTTTCCTGAGACACAATA
>NC_051417.1:8294705-8294928 GCF_015228065.2 Penaeus monodon
TATATATACATACATAAGAGAGAAATAGATAGGAAGACAGATAAACATCAGAAATAAGAACCGTGACTTGATTCTATGGCAGAGTATTCATCAATAAACTCTCGCAGCGGATGATATACGAGACGCCATTTTAATATCCCTATTACCTGTCTCTTAAAAAAATATATATCCTTTTTATGTTGGTCCTCCTATCCTCCTTCCTTGTTCCTCTCTTCGTTTCTCG
>NC_051417.1:8294988-8295357 GCF_015228065.2 Penaeus monodon
GACTTCGTTCTGCCTCGTTTCGTATGTACCTTTGTGTCCGGTAATAGGATTGGTGTACAGTGTCTAATCTAATTTTCCTTTGATGTTTTGGATCTGCTGTATTCCAGTCGTGACATGGTGGAAAGAAGGGAAGAAAAAAAGGAAAGAACGAAAGACTAATTACAATAAATAAAAAAAGAAAAGAAACACAAAACGTCATATTAAAAAAGAAAAAAAATCAAAATCTGACGAAATGAAGAAGGAAAAATAAAAACAATATATAATTTTTTTCCCCCAAAAAAAACTTCCTTTGTTTGAGGGCAAATTCTCAAAGCGCAAATTCATCACATATTTTTTTTTTTTTTAAGAGAAACAAACAAAATTTGAAGC
>NC_051417.1:8296501-8296578 GCF_015228065.2 Penaeus monodon
AGTCCTCTTCAATGGACTTATTGTAGCTTCGGGGAAACCTCTCTTTTGTCTTTTTTTTGTTACTGTTATTGGGTGTT
>NC_051417.1:8296638-8297243 GCF_015228065.2 Penaeus monodon
TCAAGGGTAGTGCTGTGGGATTTTAAGAGTGTGTGTGTGTAAGGGCGGAAGGGTTTAAGTGTCGAGGTTTTAAGGGAGCTGCTGGTGTATGGGTGGAAGATGTATGCTTTTTTTAAGGGAAAAGGATGTTTAAGGGTAGCGTTGAGTGTTTTAAGGGTGTGGGAGTAAGGGCGGAAGGGATTTAAGTGTGAAGCTTAGGGTTTTCTAAGGGAGGACGATAGGGTTTAAGGGAGTTTAAGCAGAGGGGAGGTTCTAAAAGGAGACAGGGGTTTTAATTTAAGGGCAAATAGGTGCTCAGGAGGTGTTCTAAGGGCGTGATTTAAGGGCGGAGGTGGGGGGGGAGGGAGGGTATAAGAGCACCAAGGGTGGGGGAGAGGTCGAAAAGGGTGCCAAGGGCGGCCGAGGTAAGGGCGTGTTTGGAGGCGATGACTGACGATTTATGATTCAAGGAAGACAAATACCCAGTCATGCCAACGCGAATGAGAAGATTTTAAAAGGAAATTTTAATCATCAAATATTCATGCAGATCTGAAAAGGGGTTTTCACTTTCCGTGGCGCTTTTAGTTGCTGGATGCAGTCAATTACCTTTCAGAATGCAAAGCATC
>NC_051417.1:8298715-8299009 GCF_015228065.2 Penaeus monodon
CATTGCAGACTCTAGCCCGCCCATAAAAATAAATAGAGGGGGCAAAGCAGCGTCATAAAGGGGCTTTGAGGAGCTATCAAACCTGGCTATGGTAATGGATGGGAGGAGATAAGAGCGCCTTGTAGCCCGCACTAACAGAGTATAGATTCTACTTATCGCAGATGTTATGGTGTTAGCTGCACGTGCGTTCTTGTCGCAGGCTGGCTCGTATTAATATTAAGCGTGTGTTGTGTGGTTTCAGAAAAGTCGTATTTTCATCCTCTTTCGTCGGGAAAGCTTTCCTTTCCTTACCCC
>NC_051417.1:8299100-8299174 GCF_015228065.2 Penaeus monodon
ATAAAGATCTTCTTTTCCCTGTTCAAAAGCTGGTCATCCGGGTCATTCTGTTGTATTTCTCCTGTTATCATCCT
>NC_051417.1:8299586-8300503 GCF_015228065.2 Penaeus monodon
ACACACACGGAGGTTCTTAAACTTGGTGAGGGGGGGGGGGGTAATTTCCGAGAGGAAATTATCCCCCCTAGAGTCTAGAAGGAGAGAACAGGAACTTCTCTACGAAAATAAAATTCTAAGTGAGGACTAAACAACTCTGAAGAGGTGTAGTAGTAGCAAGTTCAAGAACCACTGACCTAATTAGGGATGAAATATTGTGTCAAAAGCCTCATTGGTGGTCAGGAAAGGGGGGAGGAGTATATGAAATGCATTTACGATAGACTTGTTCTTACCAAGATGAGGGGTTAACCAGTTAAAATCATAAGATATATGATGGATATACTTGTTTTAAGATAAGGAAAAAACCCTACATTCAAAGAGAATACCTAATGGGGAAAAAAAACTGTAACAGATACGTAACTTGGACTGAAATGTAATTGTTGGTGTAAATGCCAGTAAGCAAAGTATTATCAGATTTGATGCTGCTCAGATAAACTAAAAACGCGAACATCTGGTTAACATTTTATTGCAAAAAAGCTCACGATAGCTACACTCACTTCAAAGCGTTGGAAAGGTAACACATAGATTGCATCAAACAGAAAGGAAAGGCATTGTTGCTTTTAATGCTGATGGGTTGCTGCATTTTCTCAATCTTGGAAATGAAATTGTATAAATTATCCTAATCAGCACCCATCAAAGGGTGGATGACACATGAAAATGGAGTCTCTGTTAATATCTGCGAGGCGATGGCACATATCAATTAAGGACTGTCCTTGCGGCAGTAGCTGTCGGACAAAGGAACACTCAGGCAATAAGGTTGAAGGTTATTGGCGCTGGGACACTCACAGAGTTTACCCACAGCTTCTCCTTCAGTGACCAACAAGACTAGTCTCTATCCTAATCTTATTCGAGTCTGAACCGGAAGTTTGTGTCGACGA
>NC_051417.1:8300543-8300952 GCF_015228065.2 Penaeus monodon
AGATAAATGTTCTGATCCTACGACATTGGATGAGGAGAAAAGTAGTCATAAAATATCGTCTGTGCCAGTGAACACGCAATACGATCCACATTATCAATGGTTGGCATTCCGACATGAAACAGAATCACAAGAAATTCACGAGATGAAGCTAACTGACACCACATATGCTGAACAAAGCGGAGGAATTAGGTTTTCGAGATGAGACAGCATGCAGGGCAGATTACATGTCACAGCTAACTACCCCATTCGATCTCCTTGGAGAGGGGAAATTCACTACATCCAAGGGTTCATAGTATTCATAAATGGTAGGGCTTGAGAAGTTCGGCACCTGTCGGGTGAGAGATTAGTACTGCCGACGTAATGATGCTGTACATCTAGGGCTGAGCAAGTAATGTTTTGCAATATATGA
>NC_051417.1:8301180-8301393 GCF_015228065.2 Penaeus monodon
ACTATATTTTTATATTGGTAAAGTTAAATCATTTAACAAAATATGTATCTCTATTTGAACTGAACAATCTAATAAATATAAAACTCTCACTGTCAAGACTTCCACTCAATTCAGTATTACTTTAATCTTATCAGACTTTAAAAATTCACCAAAGGATGCAGTAAGACTGTGAAAATATATCAGAGACTAGTAAAGGTATATCAATATATTCTC
>NC_051417.1:8301437-8301610 GCF_015228065.2 Penaeus monodon
TGGGCAGTGCTCTCTAGCAAAGGCTAACAAGTAATGTAGAAATGTTAATACAGTGATCGGTGAAATTAATCTTTGCTTATAACAAAATACAACTAGCCATTAAGCTGATGCCCCTAAAGAAAAAAAAATGTGTTTAAAGACATAGAAGTTAGTACTGAAGATTAATTCCTTCG
>NC_051417.1:8302468-8302623 GCF_015228065.2 Penaeus monodon
CTAGCGTGCATCTACTCGCCCTCGCATGTTGATGTGTTTATAGAAATTTTCAACGGCCTTGACTAGTAGAATCGGGCGTGTGAGGACGTAGGGTTTCAAAGGAATTATTTTTTTCTTCTTTGGGGTCGTTAGCTCGTGTACCCGGATTTTGACTC
>NC_051417.1:8302904-8303332 GCF_015228065.2 Penaeus monodon
TAATATTGCTTCTTTCTCTCTCGCTTCCTTTCCTATATTTTTCTTCCTCCCTTTTACGGTCTATAAAAATCACTCTGATCGCAAAGTCCTGCAACCATCACGCCAAAACGTCATGCGCGAGACCTCCCTCCTTAGCAGCAGCCGCATCAGGCAAGGTGACAAGGCGTGATAATGCTTTATATAATGGAGCAAGGCGAGGATTTCGACAGTGACTCATAACTAGGGAAGGAAGGAGGGTGTTTTTCTCTATGTTTCCCTTGAACGTCGCGAGGAGGAGGAGATAAGGAGGGGCGTGGGAAGATAAGCAGAGGCGTGGGAAAGAAAAGAAGGGCGTGGGATAATTTATATTATCCTGAAGTGAATTGAATTCATAATGATGTAGGCGGACAATTCGATACGATTTAATTCTTTATGTGCAGGGCAATTAG
>NC_051417.1:8304248-8304880 GCF_015228065.2 Penaeus monodon
TACGAACGACAATCCCATCAAGCTTATGCCTTTGATATTTAAAAATGTATTAAAACGCTGGCTGCTTCTGTGAAATATCCTCTGTTATCGTTGCTTTATATAATACTAGGTATGAAACGATTTAAATCCCTAAAACCTATTCCATTTCGAATCATTTATAAATAAACGAAAACATATTTCTAAACGTACCTATTTTTTTTTTCTTTTTATTAGATTTTGCTGTGATGTGATAATAATTCATAGGACAGAAAAATGTATTTAGTATACCTTTAGACTGATTTCGAAACGCTATTCCCTTGTCAGGAGAGTGTTTTAAGCCAATGGCAATAATTAAATGATTGAGGGACATCCAGTTATGGTGGAAACTGTGTTTGACTTATTGATATTAGTAAATCCTTTGTTGCAGGGATGCAACTTTAATACACTTTTAATGCTCTATTTGGCTACATTGGTTATAATTGGCAAGGGGTACATTAGTATTGTCGATCATCAATATCAGTGACAGTCGGCACTGCTTGAAATCATCGCTTTCACTTTTTAGATATATAATTCTGATGCTAAAACGATGAATCAATCTGAACACTGAATTCGAATTTACTGGTAATACGCACAATCTGACTTTTTCTCCCCTT
>NC_051417.1:8304973-8305588 GCF_015228065.2 Penaeus monodon
TGAACAATACGGTAGGAACTAAGCTCCCCACTTAGTTCCTACCGTAGGGATTCCACTGTACATGGAATCCCTACCCCCCCCCCCATAAAAACGATGATAAAAACTACATCGATCAAAAAAGCAAAATATTATATGCAATTACAGTAGTTGCGACTAGTTGTTTTTTTTTCAGAAACCCGCACAAGGTATACTTTTATACCTTCTATCACCGTCTATGAATCACCACATACAAGCAACATGTCTGTACATTATTTTCGAGAAGCCGAGACGTATATTAAGTTGCCTCTGTCTGCTCAATGCCGGCGGAAGTCCTTTGCCTTGAGCTTAAGAAATAACCAAGCAATTTCACCTTGTTTTCTGTGTCAGTGATTGTTCAGTGTATCTGATGTTTCCTCTGTAAGATGCAGAGGTTTACCACGACTTAAATTAAATTCCAGAATAAAGAAGATATCTGCAACATCTTCATTTAGAACTTCTTGATTTTTAAGTCGAATGCCAATCAATATCAAGGTAAAACCTTCCCCACCCCACGAATAACAATTTACCCATAGAGGTCGTTAACACGTGTGCGCGAATTGGCGTAGAATAAATCCCCCTATTATGAATAAAATAAAA
>NC_051417.1:8306246-8306335 GCF_015228065.2 Penaeus monodon
ATGTGACTTTCGGGAATATATCTGAATACAAAAATCACAGACTTTACACACACAGCAATGTCTATACAACTCAGGGAAGGAAGTTGCTG
>NC_051417.1:8306432-8306582 GCF_015228065.2 Penaeus monodon
CGAAAAGTCGAAAAGGGAAAATAAATAACTTTCGCGACACGAGTTGATAAACGACTCGCGAGCAGTTGCCATAAGGGCTGTGGGACGCAGGAAGAGCTGCTTAAATTCGTCTTTAATGACTTTCAGAGCCTCGCAAGACAAGCAGACCGA
>NC_051417.1:8306853-8306957 GCF_015228065.2 Penaeus monodon
CCTTTGCATGACTCGGTTTGTGGCCAAAAGTTTGGGTGAAAATAAAACAGTATTGGGAATATGAGAGAGAGGTGGTTGACGAGAGTGGCAGAGAGAAGCAGAGA
>NC_051417.1:8307856-8308442 GCF_015228065.2 Penaeus monodon
GCGGAGAAAAATCAGTATCACGAAGGCTGCAGGAGGTCGGCGGCGCCCGTTTTAACGAGCGTTTTGAGCGAGTCGTCTCTGAAAATGAAACAAGGAGCGGCGTTGAGAGTCGCATGAGGAGAGGAAGTCTTGCTTATTAGACACGAGAAGACCTTTTAGGAAAATCAAAGGGTATCTCGTGTCTTTAATAAATATCTATCTGGGTTCGTTATTACTTCAGGGGTTTCTGGGGACGTGGTATGATGGAAAGAGTTGGCAAATGAAGGTAAAACATTTTTGTACTGTACATCGGACGGTTCAAATGCATGATTTTTATCTAGTTCTTTATATATGTATCTATTTTATATGTCTTTATTATCACTGATATGTTTATTACCTAGAAATCAGGGACAAAACAACGCAGACTATTATAATCCACAAAAAAAAAAATAAAAAGGATTATTGCGGAAGGAAAAATATATTGGTTCATTATCATTAACATGACTGAAGGTAAGTTATACAGTACGAAGTCTCATGAATACTTCCTTGATTAAAAGACACATAAGTAGATTACATATAAAGGCATGCAAGTCCGAAAGTATTCTCG
>NC_051417.1:8308598-8308683 GCF_015228065.2 Penaeus monodon
TTTTCAGGCAAATAGTCTAAGAACGACATCAAATATTAATGTTAAAATTAAAGAAAATAATACACCAATCGAAGAATAGAAAGGA
>NC_051417.1:8309838-8309934 GCF_015228065.2 Penaeus monodon
ATTTGAATTAAAGTCTCTCTCCCATCTAACTTCATGTATGATTACGTTTAATTTTTTCACTACATTGTTTGAATTTGAGTCTGGCTCTTGTTTTCT
>NC_051417.1:8310038-8310170 GCF_015228065.2 Penaeus monodon
TGCCCTATTTTCATGAAAAGGCAAGTTTCTCTCTCATCAACAAAATGCCATAGATATGCAAATTTGACCTTCCTGACATTAAGAGCATTCCTCTGATGTTCCTGGGTCATTATTTATCTATTGAAAATCTGT
>NC_051417.1:8311013-8311326 GCF_015228065.2 Penaeus monodon
TTTGCCTCTTTATCGGCGCGTGTGGTATCAATGGGCCAAAATGTTTACGTGCCTCGTACTCGTTATGTTCATTTCTCTCGCGTGACCCACTAAGCCTCACGCTATTTACTGCTTCGCCCCAGGCTGAACATGATCAAAACATGCTTTGGCTTTTTTGTGAATACGTCCTTTTGATCTCTGCTTTTGCCAATATGAGCTGCATTAGGATGCTGCTAAAAAGTGTTTTCTCTTTTTAGCGGGTGTTTTGCCGTTCTTCAACACAAACAAGAACATATAAACACACTCAAGCACACGCGCATGCATTCACGCAAAT
>NC_051417.1:8311465-8311720 GCF_015228065.2 Penaeus monodon
AGGATATAAGCATTCACTCAAGCCCACACATACGCATACATACAGAAGCATTAATAAACGCACAAATACAGAGGATTCTCATAAAACACAAACTAGACACCTGCTTCCTTCCGCCAGAGTCCTGGCGAAGAGCCAAATCCAGAAGATGGTGGAAGCGTAAAAATAGATCTAAAGAAAATCGTTTTCTATTTAAGTTAAAGAAACGCCCACGCGCTCTCTGTGTCTCTTTCCTTCCCGCTCTCTTTCTCTGCCTAG
>NC_051417.1:8311914-8312135 GCF_015228065.2 Penaeus monodon
AGTCTTTCTTGCCAGCTCGCCAGGCCTCTGGGAGATTCCTCTGAGGTTTATTGTGTGGTTTGTCTAAAGCTTATTGAAAGACGATTAAAAGGTTTCCAGTCTGTGGAAGAGTATAGCTCACTCTGGACGTTCTTTTGGCCGCATCAGATTTTATGTGGTCTCTTAAAAAGGAAGGTGGAAGAATATATAACTAAAATATTCGAGAGTGAGATGTCATATCA
>NC_051417.1:8312173-8312332 GCF_015228065.2 Penaeus monodon
AAGTTTGTGAAATACAATTTGCAAGTCACTTGGAGAGTTCTTGCTTCTAATTCTCGCGAGTTGTGTGTATCATTTTGCCAAAATTATCTTTGCATTTCTATTTGTCTTTTTCCCTTCCTCCTCCCTCTCTGTAGAATGCTGATCGAGCTCATACTTTGG
>NC_051417.1:8313296-8313364 GCF_015228065.2 Penaeus monodon
GGAAGAGAGACAAGCAGAGATCAATTGGAAGATAATAGGTGAAAGAGAAAGATAAAAACGTAGTGGGT
>NC_051417.1:8313399-8313603 GCF_015228065.2 Penaeus monodon
TACAACCAAACAGATCAGTGGACTAGAGAGAAAGAACGTCAGTGACACGACGTACTGTGAGACGTTTCGTCATGGACACGATTTTACGTCTCGGAAAGTTCTTGAAAGTTTTTTAGCGATAAGTGCTTCTCCTCCCGATCCTGACGCAAGGCTGTTGTGGAGATCGTCAAAGAAGCGTTAAATGATTTCGATATTTTCCACGAC
>NC_051417.1:8315620-8316033 GCF_015228065.2 Penaeus monodon
CCTTTCCCTTTCTCTCGCTCTCCTTCCATTAGCCTCGCTGGCCGGCCTCCCTCCTTCCCCCCAAGCCTTTACTCCTCGCACTTGACCATCGATGTACGAGTTCGGAAAAATTATGGAGCCAGTTGAGATGTTCCCCGTCTGGCGACTGACCATATATTCCGGCAGTGGAGGGTCAGGGAGGCCCTTTCGGACGCTGTAGATTGGCAGGGGGCGATCGAGAGGGAAAGGGAACGAGAGGGGGCGCTACGGGAAGAAATTCACGAGTGTGCTGGGTTGTTTTCTTTATACTGTATGCATACGTCGCAGACCAGCAAAGAAACTCGTATGTGGAGGTACTGACAGGGATACACATGTACATACACACTCATGAAGAAACATACAGTCTGTTCATGCATCTAAGTATTTTTTTTCCT
>NC_051417.1:8316211-8316447 GCF_015228065.2 Penaeus monodon
ACTCACCGCATTCTCTCTCTTAACATCCCGTCTTCTCACAGTCCCCTAACTACTACATTCGTGACCTATTTATCCAAGTATCTCTTCTTTGCACTGTGACGTGTGCGTTCTACAGTCAGATTGACTTTCTTAACATGATACTATCTACTAAAAGTACTAGACGTGGGGACGTGGGAGGACACCAAGAAGATGATACAGTTAAGAGAAACGGACAGTAACGGCAGTAGGGAGGAGAG
>NC_051417.1:8316774-8317386 GCF_015228065.2 Penaeus monodon
ATTTTTCCTGACACAAGAGGACCTCAAAATTAAACAAGAATAAAACACCTGGCGAATCGAAGGGATAAAGACAAATAGAAAAATATAAACAGAAAAAAAGAGATAACGCAAGAAAAAACGAACGTATATGAGAAAGAAAAGAAAACTAAAACAACGAATAACAAGAGAAAACATGAAAATAATCAGAAATAGTGATAATAACAATGATGAATTTAGTAGTAATGCAATCATTATCGGCACCAACAATGAGAATAACATTTTGCAAAGAACAATAATAACACTAAGAAAATTATGGAAAAGAAAAGGCCTGCTGATAAAGAACAGAAAATCTTCACCTCATTCCTTATCTCTGAAGACAATCAGAATATATCTTTAAGAAATGATAATAACAAAATGATTATCATACGCGCTTATTGATGAATAACATTAAATGAAAAGATGGCGCGTCGCTAACTAAATGGGAAAACATGATTTACTCTGATGAGTCCATAAAAGGCGTCTCTTGTGTATTGATGATTCGCATTTTTCACTCTCCTCAAAAACAACTTACAAGAAGAGGGAAGGAAATCAGCTGAAGGAGCTCTAAAAATGGGGAAAAGGGGCTGATTTCCT
>NC_051417.1:8317687-8317818 GCF_015228065.2 Penaeus monodon
TGATGCCACTTTCCTTGACTGTGGACCAAATTCAGCACCAAAATCCGTCTAATGGACCTAAAGCCAAGGGCAATCTACTCGCATTTTTCAATATAAATCCTCAACGAATCTGTCAGCGTAATCCTGCTTAC
>NC_051417.1:8318800-8318957 GCF_015228065.2 Penaeus monodon
TCATTAGTGAAGAGCACTCACGCACGCCTGGATTTCAAAGAAAAAGGTAATCCTATAATAATCAAGAAAAAAAAGCAATTAAGACGAAGAAGCTGCGATAATGGGACCTATCTTCGTATTATTTAGTAACTCTCAATTAAAGGCGTAATTAGTGAGA
>NC_051417.1:8319003-8319207 GCF_015228065.2 Penaeus monodon
AGAGCCGGGCTTAGAGATGCCTGTAGATGCAAAGAAATATTGGCTCTTGTACCGAAAGGCTCGCAGAAAATCTTTTTAGAAAAGAGAGAGAGTAGTAGTAAATTATATAGAAACTTGCAATTTATATTTCTGCTTGTAGTGTTTTCAAAATTAATTTTGTAACTTCAGCTGATTTCATAATAACTTCTTTCATGACAGAAAAAA
>NC_051417.1:8321233-8321476 GCF_015228065.2 Penaeus monodon
TCGCCAGATGGAGATCGAGGGAAAGACAAAGAGACAGGCTGGCCCATACGTCATCAAGGAAGAGCAGTCTATCACACGGATATTTTCTTCCGATTTCCCGCTAACCGGATTTTGGCTCCCTTCGCCCTGATGACGTCATTAGTCACGTGGCCCAGAAGGCGATGACAGACTGTTTTTTCTGTTATTAATTTCCAGGGTTGTGCGTCTTATGACTGTCCTCTTCATTTTTTGTATTCTGACTTG
>NC_051417.1:8321666-8322275 GCF_015228065.2 Penaeus monodon
ACTGGTTCTAGAACTATGGGCTTGGTTGGCATCAATATGTTGCACATGTTAATTTGTAAGATTATTATTGATACTTATTTTGATTTCATCGAATTATTGATATATGTGTGAAATTTTAATACATATTATGTGATCCACGAAAACCACCTTAATATCAGCCATTACACATCCAAAAAAGAAGAAGAAAAAACATATATACAACCATATAATCGATCCCATAAACTATACTTTTGAACAATCACCAAAAAAAAAAAACACAGTTTACGTTCCTCGCGCACCATTTATATCTACAAGTTCTCACAAAATCTTAACAGCATTCCTACACTCACAGTTTGAAGTAATCCTTGACTGCCACGGCCCGGCGAAGAGTGCGGTCGAACACTTGTTTTCGCCATCTGAACCTCCGAACAAAAGACATACTACGTGCGCACCGACTCACGTGAACAAAACAAAGGAAGATTCTATACTTACAAACGTTTTTTTTTTTTTTTATCAATAGGATTGAACAATGACGTCGCTTCCTGTTTCTTTCTTTCTTTAATCTGTTGAATTAATTGAACATATGTGTTTTGTAGTTTGTAGTGTTTTGTATGTGATGAATTATGCATT
>NC_051417.1:8322867-8323135 GCF_015228065.2 Penaeus monodon
TATATGTTTTTTTCCTGCGAAGATGAAGAAGGACTTGAATTAAGTAAATGTTTATGTAATAGCGAGATTATCCTTTATTATCTTATCACCATTCGTTATTATCTGGTTTTATTCTCTTCTGAAATATATCCGGATTGACCTTCGATTATTCTCAAGGTCTGTTGGATAATTAAGCACTTGAGCAAATAAAACTGATAAAAGTGGACATAATAAGTATAATAGCAAATATACCGACATGTATGCTACAGAAAAAAAAATAGATGAACAG
>NC_051417.1:8323205-8323418 GCF_015228065.2 Penaeus monodon
AGTGGATAGAAAAAGTACAGTAATTACTATTTTTTTTAAAGGTGTCTAATAAACGCAGTATTCGCGTAAAAAAAAATCGAATGCAAGGAACTCTTCAGAGAAATGTAAAGTGCCGGGTGAGCCTCACTTGTTCGGCATTCACTGGTACGGCAACTTCAATTTTTCGGAAAATCCACCAGTTCGCGCCTGTCTGGTCTCGATCTTGCTGTGACT
>NC_051417.1:8323781-8324011 GCF_015228065.2 Penaeus monodon
AAAAAGGGGAGAACGAGAGGAAAAGGAGACAGATTAGGAGAGAAGGTAGGGAAGAAGGAGAAGCGGAGAAAACTTGAGAAGTGACGATACAAGCAGTAATCAGCTGATACTTATTGATATTCCGCATACTTTGAGCAACTCGGAGAGATGTGGCAGTAAAAGTCTTTTATGGAGGAGGAGTGCGGGGGGGGGAGGGGTATTGATTGGGGGAATGCAATATTGTGTGCGAC
>NC_051417.1:8324334-8324616 GCF_015228065.2 Penaeus monodon
ACCCTAAATAGCATAGGAGGTCATTGGTAATCCTAATCATACCCGACCCAATTTTCGAGACAATTATCATTAACAGCTCAGCCTTTATGATCGATTAACCTCACTACAAGGTTTTCCCCGACAACTGGCGATTGATTCTGGACAAATCACGGGATTGGCGCGCGTGTGTTCGGGTAAAGGAGGGATTAAGGTGAGCGTAAAAGGTGGATTCTGATGGATAATTTGATGATGAGACGAAAGTAGACATTTCAGGGCTCGCTCTTTCTTTTCTATTTTTTTCCT
>NC_051417.1:8324697-8324923 GCF_015228065.2 Penaeus monodon
CTCCTCTCTAACCATCCATCTCTCAATTTCCGCCTCTCTTCCCCTACCTTATCTCTCTCTCCTTATCTTTCAGTCCATCTCTTCTTTGTTCTACTCTATTGAAAGTAATTGATTATTTAATCTTAATTGTTATGCCTTTCACTCCACCAACTTTAACTCTTGTCCTGCAGACGAGGTTTTTGAGCTGTCATCTTTTTTAAGCTGACACCACCTCAGCCATGTAAAA
>NC_051417.1:8324974-8325232 GCF_015228065.2 Penaeus monodon
GCTATATCACATCACTTTTCTGTAGTTGAAACACAATCTTTATGTTCCTAGAACTAATCTTATTGTAAATAATGAAATCATATAGTTGTAAATGTAACGCTATGATTAGTTAATTGATATCAAAATCGTATCATCCTGAGGATAATATGCTCTTATCCTCTTTACAGCGAACTTCAAGTCATTAAACCTTTATAGTACCGAATAATGGCCTTAGTTACGGGCAGAGATTCATAATTGTCTAATGGTCTCAGTTGACTG
>NC_051417.1:8325265-8325620 GCF_015228065.2 Penaeus monodon
AAACATCGCTTACTAGTTTACATTAAATGTGGACAGAAGGGCATCCTTCCTCACGGACTGAAGTTCATATAATTTTTTCTTTTCTTTTCTTTTTTGCCTTGGCTATACAATGCACCTCATGTGTCTAAATATCTTAAGTTATTAGCGTTCATGGTTATTCATTAACTTATTTTACGTCCTAGTCATTCAAACAGATACAATTAAAAAGGGTCAGGGAATCGTATAGATGTTGCTGAAATATGACCTACTTTTGATTTATATTGATATTTGACATGAGGTTTTCCTAATTAATGTAATTCATATTTATTAGCCTATGACCTCTAATAACCGGATGAAATAAAATACTAGTTTAGGC
>NC_051417.1:8325754-8326147 GCF_015228065.2 Penaeus monodon
GTCATATATAGTTTAGTTGTGGTTATCCTCTCGTAGTTAACGATTTAATATGTGCTTTTCTTGTCGGATATTTGGAGTCTAGCTTGAGCAGGGTACATTTTTTAAAGATTTTGGCACACGAAAACTTGGGTCAAGGTTTGGACACGAAGCAAGCCTGCTCAAATCAGCTCAAGATATTAATGAAGTCCTCTTGATCTGTCTCATAAACAAATAAACAGGAATACCAATATTTTCCTTGAATTTGGTGTAACATGGGTTTTAAAGGAAATGCTGGATTTTTAGTAACATAACAAAAAGGTCGAAGAACCTAAACTGCGATTTCCTTAAAAAAGGGGGTTAACTTGTAGTCCAAAAGGACAAAAGAGTAAATAACAGTGAAGCCATGTCTGTTAG
>NC_051417.1:8326514-8326588 GCF_015228065.2 Penaeus monodon
TAATCCAAGAGGGAAAAAATGGAAAGAATATATCCCACGTCAGGAATGGTGGCTTGATTGATTGAAGTGATTAT
>NC_051417.1:8326895-8327726 GCF_015228065.2 Penaeus monodon
ATATACCTCAGGTCACCGAGTAATAATTGCGAAAGCCAACCGAGCTCTTCTCCAAGGCAGAAATTAAATCACTTACTCCTCATTACGAACCGATAATTTGATAAAAGCAAAGCGAAGTTTTAAAAAGTTCATCCGGAATACCTTGTAATCTCTCTGCCTTTCCGACGGACGCCGATCTTCAATTGTTTACAAGGAGACGTCGCTGAATAAGAGGACGTGAAGCATAGAAAACGGAGTACATCGGCCTTCCCTTCCTAATCAAGTTAAGCCAATCAAGTCATCAATTCCTGACATGGGATATACCTCTTTCCAGTTTTATCCTCTCGCATTATAATTTCTGTTACTTTCGCTCGAGTTTCATCGTTATTTTTTGATGAAGTTATTATTGCAGACTTGTAATCCTGTTTAGATTGCAGTTAATTATATGCAATGCGATGTTAAAATCTGAAGGGGAATTGCGATAATCTAACTGTCATCATCACACAATCTAAAATTTGTAATCTGTTAAGCCTTATTAACATTCATTAATGTCAAGGAACTGCTTTTTGAGGGTACGCGTGTGAGGAAAACCTGTCATGAACCTGCGTGCGTGTGCATAAACAAAACATACGGAGAACAATGATATGTTATCAATGAAGTCGGAATTTCCGGGTAAATCTATTGGCATGGCTCATCTGTTTATTTATTAAATAATACAAGTCTAGATTTTTTGAGCTGGTCAAATAGCGCAGGAGACAAGGAAGGTATCACGAGAGAGGCCTTCTAGGAATTTGAGCATGAGCACTGCACCGCCTCGAAGCTTTGTGAAGCCTGAGAGCGAGATGCTGAATA
>NC_051417.1:8327919-8328163 GCF_015228065.2 Penaeus monodon
TGCCGGACATTTGTATCTGAACGACCATGTGCAAGTACAGTATTTGATTTTACACTAATTGAAGAACTTATATCATTGTCAGAATATTCAAAACATTTCATTACACGCATTGTTGACTCGACATGCATCAAAGTTTCGAAGCGTTTCGGCTGAATGAGTCGAACATGAACAGGCGCAAACTCTAACAAACACTGAAATAATATGTTGTGCTGTTCCCATGCTCGCTCACTTCACGTGTGTAATA
>NC_051417.1:8329258-8329627 GCF_015228065.2 Penaeus monodon
TGCCTAACCAGCAGAAAAGAGCAGCCTTTTACTTTTCCTTCCATCGTATAACTGCATCACATTAACCTGCTGAAGAATTCGGTAAACTCGTAAGGGAAATGCATTAACCATTTCCGGATGCCACGCGAGCTCTTTCCACTTAGCGGGGTCATAACTTCGCACTTTTTTGTCTTCCGTTTCCCCCTTCCTCCATTTAACGCATTTTTCCCTTCTTGTTCTTTCTCTGTTTTCTCCTCTGTCGCGATTTCAACGAGATTGGTTTAGAAGTGGGGATGGGAAGACTTTGAAAAGAGAGAAATGAATGGAAAATAAAGAAAAAAAAAGTGTATATATTCTTATGAGGAAACCTTGTTAGGATTTAGTGTTTAT
>NC_051417.1:8329806-8330214 GCF_015228065.2 Penaeus monodon
AGATAAGAAGGGGGGAGGGGGGGAGATTGAGAGAGAAATGATAAATGAGACCAAAGGAAAGTCTCTAGTCTATTCAAAATGGGTAATCTCATCTTTAAAGAAAAAGGTCGAGAATTGCATAATTCGCTGGCCATACAAAACAATCCCGTGTTACTATGGCAACGACGACTTATCAACGTCGATTTTCCGCTTTGAAAAGAACATATAATTTTCGCAGCGAATTCAAATTACGGAAGATGTTTTCACTCGAGTTAGGTAAACTATCCAAAGTTGAATAAAAGAAATTGGATCCTTCGAAACTTCTGCGTCACAACTGAATAAACCTACATTTTACTATTTTTTCGCTTTTCAATTCTTCTTGTCCTACTTTCTGCAATAGTTTTCGGGACACAGCACGTTACGCGCGCG
>NC_051417.1:8330275-8330404 GCF_015228065.2 Penaeus monodon
GATAATTGGATAATAAAATATCCAATTTATACTTGCTTTCATTATTTTATTTGCTTCCAGGGGCAGAAGAGGCTTTATAACGAAACCTGATGTGTGGGTTGCTGTCTTTTCATTTAATTTATTTAATTT
>NC_051417.1:8330561-8330959 GCF_015228065.2 Penaeus monodon
TCAAAGTGGTTGTCCAAGTGCATGAAAATATTTCGGAATCAGTCGGCCTTCTTCGGGACACGAGCCACTATTGAAGTCACGTTAAAGGGGTGAGACCATTATAGGATTTCGATGGCGAGTTAAGTTGATTTCTTCAGTAGAGGGAGATGTGTAGGTTAAAACTTACGGTATATCTGTCTAGTTTCGCGTATATCTATTTGTTCAAATACTCATAAAAAACGTTGTCTTTGATAATTGCATATAGTAAAAGTATACTGTTGTTAGACCGTTAAGCACTCCACTGTATATTGAGTAACTGTTTGAAAATAATGATAATAATAAAAAGTGTTATCGTCAGCTGCAGGAAATATAAAATTGTTAGATATAAAGGTCACGGTCACAGCGATCAAAGACAAAGA
>NC_051417.1:8330985-8331095 GCF_015228065.2 Penaeus monodon
GCTTAATTGGAGTAGGATTTCATATTTTCCTCGACTATAGTTTAACTGTTTGTTTTCATATATTTTTCAATTCTCTCTCTTCCCTTTCTCTATCTCCTTATTCATATATC
>NC_051417.1:8331181-8332255 GCF_015228065.2 Penaeus monodon
ACCTATCCGTATCTGTCTCGATATCTAATTGCCAATCTGTCTACAAGCTACTAGTCTTAATGTCCTTCTATCAGTCTGATTCTCTTTCGCATTCACAAACACATACCTTTCCATCCTTTTCCCTTTCTCTACCCATTTATATTCCTATATTTCTACTAAATACCAATTTTTATGTTTATCTGTCAGGCTGCTTCACCTCCTTTCATCTGCATGACAATGGATGCCTCGTTTGGAATGTTCCTAGTACAGCTTTATATCCAGTATCTTTTATCCATTATAATTTGTCTATCAACCAGTTATTATTGTGTTATCCCTTTTTATTCATATTTTTTATATGATTTGTTAATGACGAGATGATAAGTAGCGACCAAGATATCAACCACGACGACAGACATAGAATAAATAATGGTATACTATATATGCTGACTCTGTATATTAATTATTCATTGATATCCTTTTTTCACCTGTTACGTGTGAATGCAATATTGCGGTTGTAATGCAAAATAAAAAATGAATAAAGGCAAAGAGACTTTAATGTGTTTATGTGACTCAACTTCAAAAAATGTATATTACAAAAGAGACTTAAAGCAAATGTATATGATTTTTATGATATCACATCAGAATTAAGATATCACCTTTAGATAAGCACACATAAACAAATTCACATAACAACAACTCGGCAAATCATAGCGAATTTAAATTTACGATGAGTCCTTCCTTTATAAAATGATAAAATCTGAAGCAAACAAGCCAAGAGCACGAGAGAGTAAGCAAGCGAAACAGCTCTCCCCCTTAAACATGTTACCTGTCAATCACCGGGGCTGCTAACGAGCTTAATTCTCATTTTTCCCCTACGCCTCTCAAGATTGGTCTTCCTCCTCTCCGGGCGCCTGTCAACACGAACTAGTACTGGTGCAGTACAACAGCTGTAAGTTTATAGACAAAATCCAGCGAATATCGTTTAAAAAATCACTATCTTGCACATAAGATCTAACACGATCAGCAAGCAATCTTTACATGAAATATGACAGTTTTCGATAATAAAAAAAACACTTCGTTCGCGTGATATAACTA
>NC_051417.1:8332361-8332989 GCF_015228065.2 Penaeus monodon
ATGCTCTACTTTTGTCAGAACTCAACAAATGTCGATTAAAGCTTCAAGAACAAGAAGAAGGTAAAGAAATATCAATCTATAATATCCACTTTTTCACCGACCTCTTAGTGGCAATAATTCCACAGCCAACGTTTTCCTTTAACAAAAAAAAATGTCTTTGAAAAGTACCACGCAACAAAATTTCTAAAAGGAGCAGTCGAGTTTCCTTTAAGTACCTGGGTTACTACCATTCATCTCTTTAGTCGTTTGTGGGTGTTTTATTTAATTCAGTTCAGCTAATCTATCTACTAAAGTGACATAGTATAGTTAGTGATATAAACATGATCTGATAATATTTAATTCATCGATTACGTTGATATTTACAGCTGTCAAGTAAAGTAAATAAAATGCAAATATTTAACACATAACTGGGTTACATAAGGACTAACCTAGACACTATAAGTTATCGATCTTGGATCAAACTAGACTATATAATCAATACAATTTAATCTCAAACTGGAAACAGTCTGACTGATACACGATTTTGATAAATATGAAACTATCATCAACTCACACATCCTGGTCAGTTTTATGGATCAGAAAAAACTTGTAATGCTGCGAATCTAATTTCTCAAAAACATCTAAGGCC
>NC_051417.1:8333956-8334731 GCF_015228065.2 Penaeus monodon
TAAAAGCTTTTAGTTAATTAAACAACTCCAACACAACAATATCGAACTACTTTGCGTTACCTGATGGAAGATCTGTTATGAAGTTCCCAGTATCCTTCATTTACATATTTTCTAAGAGCATCCATCTTTTAGTGTCTACTACCTATCCACTTTTTGAAAGTATCCATCCTATATCCATCACATATCCACTTTCTGACAGTATTCACTATTTATCCACTTCCTAGTATCCACCATCTTTCCGCGTTTTGACGGCATCCTTCTTCCAGTGTCCATCACCTATTCACTTTTTTAAAAATTATCCACCACATATCTGCTCTCTGACAGCATCCACCATTATGTATCCATCACATATCCACTCTCTGACAGGATCCACCTTCTAGTACCCGTCACCTATTCTCTTTCTGACACTATCCACTTCCAACCGATGCTCTCCACAATAACCAATGCCTTTACCTGACCTTCAACAACAAGCGCTTACACAATTTGACCAGAAGTTGCTTAGTAACTCTCGTCATCACCACCTGCTTCCCAACTACACAAGTTTGCCGGCGCGAACTTGCTTCTATACACTAAAGGGCTGAACAGTGCAAGTATAACGGAATTCTGAGTTCAGGGAGGGAATATATATTTCTTGTATGCAGATACTTGTTCGTTTTTTAAAGACTGTTTTTGTCCCGAATTTCCTAGGGGTAATGTTAATATTTTAAAACCTTTTGAACTAGTGTATATTATCCTATTGTCAAGTAAAGCCTGTCGTTGTACTATTAAAACGTAA
>NC_051417.1:8334942-8335092 GCF_015228065.2 Penaeus monodon
GCTGAATAACATTTATCTGATACTAAACCTTCACACCGTAGGCACTTAAGTAAGTGGAGAATCACATTAGGTTTTCCTCAACCTTCAGCGCCCTTAACACATGGAACCCCAGAGACCAACACGTCTCACGGGAGAGTCCGAATCACGCAC
>NC_051417.1:8335313-8335429 GCF_015228065.2 Penaeus monodon
AATAGCCTCTCGGTTATTACCTATATTTAGAATTGATATGGATAATCGTTCGCCAAGTGGTGCGGCGATCGTGATTCAATCCTGTTAATAGCTTTAAAAAAGAAGAGAAAATTGTT
>NC_051417.1:8335636-8335772 GCF_015228065.2 Penaeus monodon
TTGATTGAAGGCTTCGGCAAGAGGTGGTGTCGAAATTTAGCAAACCTGAGTGACGAAGAGAGCTTATTACGTTTCCAGTGATACCAGAATCCTCATCAGGCGGTAAAACCTCCATCTTAGTTTTAAAGGCAGAAAT
>NC_051417.1:8335855-8336118 GCF_015228065.2 Penaeus monodon
CACGCCACCGTAGATTTACAGAACTATCCATTGTGGTAATTCGGTTAATACGGCAAACGCGAGGGAGAAAGGAGAGAACTAGGAGAGAAAAATGACACCACACCAAGTTATCTTCATTATATACTTTCATCATCATTTTCCCTCTCATTCAGCTTCCTAACTTCATTATTCATTCGATGATTTACAGTGATCTGTTATCGTAGTTATGACGTTAAGGACCATCCAAGAATTATGACTATTGGTTCACCGAAGTAGAATATATT
>NC_051417.1:8336147-8336585 GCF_015228065.2 Penaeus monodon
TCAGGCCATTCTGTATATAAAAAGAGGCAGACGAACCCTTCACTAAGACAGGTAAGGAGTCATTTGTTATTGTTTTTTCCTGTAATCTCCGTTTTTTTTTCTTTTCTTCGTTCGCGATATATTGCCGAATAGTTGGCATCGATAGGCTGATGGCCACGTGGCGCTCGGAAGGGTTTGGGAAAAGATACATAAATATTCTCCCTCCCTTTTATCTTGATTTCCATTCCAGTGAAGGGAAAAGGAATGGGGGTAATATTTCTCTTGTCTGAGGTCCATCTGGGTGATACCTGGGTGTATGATTTGTTAAAGTATCTGCTATCTGTTAATTTACTATTTTTGATTTCATATGTTTGATTGTATTGTTCAGTCTAACGTAGTTTGAATCTTGCCATGTTCACGTGCACTATTTGAATGAAGACGTTGGTAACATAAAACGGA
>NC_051417.1:8338430-8338711 GCF_015228065.2 Penaeus monodon
TTTGTTTTGTGAAAAAGAGCAAGTGAAAGAAAGAGTCTCTAAGGTTTCAAAGTAAAGTAAAAGAAAAGTGATGTCCGAGCATGATACATGGTTTTTATTATAATTTCTGTAGTCTGATAAAGATTTTTATCGTCGTTTTCATTTAGGAAAATAAAATCTCCATTAAAAACATTACTGAGAACCATAATACCATTTCACATTTCAATAGATACCAGGAGCTTTCATTAAAATATCACGTCCATTGAGAGAGCATTATGAATGTTTTGTGGGACTGTGGATGA
>NC_051417.1:8342818-8343131 GCF_015228065.2 Penaeus monodon
TCACATCAGATATCCGAAAGGGTATTAATCCCGGCAGTGTGATCTGCGTCAGAAAAAGCTGTTACAAAACAAGGGGCTTCCTTTATACAGAGCCGCGGAACTGAGGTGCTCCAAAACAAGGGGCTTCCTTTATACAGAGCCGCGGAAAGCTGTTACAAAACAAGGGGCTTCCTTTATACAGAGCCGCGGAACTGAGTGCGAGACAGCTACTCCGTGGCGGAAGTAAGCTTGCCTATGATCATTCATTTTACTCTGCAGGGAATTTGTTTGTAGGTGGGTTGAGGTTGCTTGGCTATTTGCCTCTGCATATTCC
>NC_051417.1:8343923-8344097 GCF_015228065.2 Penaeus monodon
GCGGGCGTAATGGAACTGTCCATATAAATGGTCGCGTCCAGTTGACCATGACTGTCAATTTCTTTAAACCCTAAACTAATCAAGCGAATGACGTAGAACCTCCCCTCTTGGCTGCTGGGGCTACGCTGACTCCGGATAACGATATTCGCTTATTGCTTGGTTCCGTTTGGATAA
>NC_051417.1:8345444-8345704 GCF_015228065.2 Penaeus monodon
AAAGAAAAAAAGAAAAACCCACATTTCCATACAGCTCGAGTGACAGCAGAGGAGAGGCTTCTCGCTAACGCGGGCGCCGAGGAAGGGCAAGACGTTCAGTATAAACGGCTTTCCGACGGCACATACGTCCCCTTTCACCACGGGAGCGAGCAGCATCACTCTTGATTTGTCTCGACTCGACTTTCGACAAAGAAGAAAAAGAGTCAAGATGCGTTCTCTCACTTCCGGTGTGTGACTAGGAATGAATGGAGGGAGGGAAT
>NC_051417.1:8345782-8345899 GCF_015228065.2 Penaeus monodon
AACAGAGGGGAGAATATTCTTAATAGGGTTTTCTCTCTCTTTCTCTTTCATCCTTCAATAATATGTGCGTATTTTTTTATAATTGCAGCACAAAATTATATAATCTAAAGAAGTCTG
>NC_051417.1:8346241-8347214 GCF_015228065.2 Penaeus monodon
GACTGCCCTTGGTTACTCGTTCTTGGATTAAGCATCAGCTCCTTCTGAGATTCATTTCCTCAATCTTTATGCGTCTTCTATTTCCTCTCCTTCCTCTCTTCTTTCTGTCCTAACTCCTTATTTCTTTTCCTTTTTTTACCTTTCGCCCCCCCTCAGTTGCCAGGCGCCCAAGCTCAGTGAAGTGGCATATCTTTGGGGGGGAAAGGATGGGGGAGGGGAGTCCCTCACCCCTTCTCCTTGCTGTCTAATTATCCTTAAGACTTTACGTATGACCTCGCTTACCTCCTCTGCTCATGACCTCGTTTTTTTTTTCTCTCTCTCTCTTGTTCGTGACATTACTCTCCACTCGCATTCATGACCTCGCTTTCTTTTCTCGTTCGTGACCTCGAACTCATGACCTCGTTGCCAACATTCACCTGTAACCTCGTTCATAACTTCTCTGACTTCACTCGTTAGTAACCTCGAGCTCATGACCTTGTTCTCAACATTCGTCCGTGACCTTGTTCACGATTTCTCTGACTTCTCTGGATAGTGACCTCGAGCTCATCACCTCGTTGTCAACATTCGCTAGTGACCTAATGACCTCTGTTTTCACTCGTTAGTCACCTCGAGCTCATGACCACGTTGTCAACATTCGTCCGTGACCTCGTTCTTGACCTCGCTCTCGATCTTCGTCCGTAACCCTCCTTCCAGACTTGATTAGGATTTCCCGAAATTATAATTTCCCCCAACAAAAAAGATATATGTATATTCGCCAAGGTCATACAAACAGACAATCAAACAATATAGATACTGATCATAATATATCGAATTATCAAATGACAGAAAATGGAATTATGTTAGAAAAAGGAAGCCTCACCCGGTCTCTGTTGTTCCTTCTCGGCTGTGTCATCATCCGATCAGTTGCAGGAAAGTGATACTTCAACTTGCACATTTCCTGCAAGCTTTTCGCATTAGGGGGGGGGGGGCTGGA
>NC_051417.1:8348035-8348151 GCF_015228065.2 Penaeus monodon
GTATCTTCCTCGTCGCCTGGAAAAGGAGGCGGTAAGGGAGAAAGATAAAACTGTGCTGGAGAAAAGAGAAAGGAAATGTAGGAAGTGGAAGCTGGGAAAGGAGAAAAATCGTGGAG
>NC_051417.1:8348554-8348793 GCF_015228065.2 Penaeus monodon
GCTGGACAGCCCTACTGGCTAAAGTCTATGCACGCCATCTTAAGTGCCCTTACGAGAAGATATATATTCATTTCATTTCTCCACTGAGGACACTCATGAGGACTTGTGTGACAGTATCCATGCATTTCCTCCTCGCATGCATTCCTACGATGGCGTCATGCACATTTACGTTGTTCTTGATGTTCTTTTTCTGGGATATAAAATAATATTCTCATGTGTAATGCTTAATGTGATTTTTT
>NC_051417.1:8348963-8349204 GCF_015228065.2 Penaeus monodon
TCCTGTCTTTCGATTTTTTTATCATTCTCTCATTTACCTCTCTCCCTTTCGCCACCTCCCTCTCCCACTCGAATACCCAACAAAATTCTCTGCATTATTCACCCCTGTAACTAACGCTAGATTAATTATATCACATGTTTAATATCACATTATAACGGAATTATATCTCCCATTTTTAGCTTCACATCGACATCAACACAAATACTGACTTTGTTCCAGGACTTCGTAATGGTCAGGTATG
>NC_051417.1:8352303-8352506 GCF_015228065.2 Penaeus monodon
GGAATGCAAACGACGTAGAGGTCAACAACCTTAATAGCTCGATAGCATTATGGAATAACTTAAAAAACATTATAGATAGAAATGAAATGATTATTCTAAAGCTTATGGTGGATTTTAAAAATATATACATATATTCTACGTCGTTACACAGAATCAGGAAATCGTCCTGAAGGCTTGGCACCCAAGAATGGTGGATATATGAA
>NC_051417.1:8354023-8354099 GCF_015228065.2 Penaeus monodon
AAACAATACAAAAACGAATCAAAAAACTACAGTTCAAACCACCTTTATGATGATATCTGGATTTATGTAGTCTCAT
>NC_051417.1:8354759-8355180 GCF_015228065.2 Penaeus monodon
TACAGCGCAAAAAAGCTTCTCTGTTGGGAAAGACATCCTGCGGCCTTGGAGAAGAGACCTTTCGGATTCTGTTTGAAAATTAAAAGTTTTCTTAGGTGTAATACTGTTCTCTTAAAAGAAATTCAATAGTAGGTTCATCTTTCCCGTGTGTTCCTTTATTGATAATACGTGAAATAAGTATTAATCAAATTCTAATTTCTTTTTCCTTCTCTTATGTGTAATTAATCCTACATGAATAATTCCCGTTGCATCAACTGTAGACCCAATTTCCTTGACGTGTTCAAAGGGAAATATATTCTAATATGTTAAGTTACCTATGTATTTTGGTGAAAGGATAATGGATTAGAATCTGTTATTCTGGCTATATTGCACAATGTACGAGTAAGGTAGTACTCATCTTTACTTATAATTTCTAAAAAAA
>NC_051417.1:8355287-8355408 GCF_015228065.2 Penaeus monodon
ATCACGAGGCACAAGATATCACATGATGACAGGAACCAATTTATTGTAGTTCCCGAAAAGTGTCGGTAACTCGTTGCTTTTCCGAGAGAATGACAGAAAGTAATTAAGTTAAATTTTTAAG
>NC_051417.1:8355904-8356617 GCF_015228065.2 Penaeus monodon
CACTGTGTATAGATTATGTTGCTTAGGTAAAATCTTTACACAATACATTTGTCATGTTGTGTGATTAAATCAAAATATGTATTATCACTCTCAATATACATAGGAACATCCGTTTCCATTATATTATCTTTAGACTTATTATAAACCGAAGAATGTTTTGTAAGAAAAGTTAGATAAACAAAACATTTACATTGTAATCATGAAGGTGTACATAAATCACAGAGATGAAATCTAAAACATAACATATCCTATTTATCAACAGAAACATATATGTGTGTTTGTAAGGAGTTTGTAAGTCACACCTTTTCCAGAAGAATTTCATTATGATTTTTTCCTATTCATTCTTACCTCCATGGAAATTGCTATAAACTTGGGCCAGAAAAGCCCTCAAAGTTCATTGCACTTTCCAAGAAATTAGACAGATTGCAGCATCTCATTAAAGTATATTGTGTGTTTAAAGGGCAAGCAAATAAGCCATGCATTGTTTCGAAATATTCTTCTTGAAAAATAATGACGTATAACAAATTGTTAGCTTTATATCTGTATTATCATTAGGTAGTGTCTCAATACTGCTTTATCATTATTACTATTTTAATACTCATTACAATTGTGTGTGGGCGTCTTTACTGTTTTCAGTTACTGTAGTAATAAAGGGTATATTACCCACTATATTTGTACGTAATTTCAAACTCAATCTTACAGTACAGAAATGA
>NC_051417.1:8356968-8357374 GCF_015228065.2 Penaeus monodon
CATGAAAAACTAAACAGCGCCAAAAATACTAAGTAATGAGATATGGAAATTACTCTTATCTTTATGTGATATCAAATGACATCATTTACTTCATTTAGTATTTTTAAGAATAGAAAAATAAGAAAAAAAACAAAGATAGAGTGTATGCATGAGTGTGTGCAAATGCAATACCCTATTCCCTTTGCAACTCTTTGGGAGAAAGTTAAGCTCCGATTGTAAATTCAGTAAAAAGTTGGTAAAACAAGTGAGCATCTCCTTCAGGTCTTACGAGTGAGGGTAAAATGGCTAAGGAACTTATGTTTTTTTCTCTCCCTTTTTACCGTTCTCATTCTGAACATTGGTGCAATGGTAATGAAAATGACTCATGAATGTCAGAACGAGGAATATAATGGTAATGAGCTCTACC
>NC_051417.1:8358932-8359270 GCF_015228065.2 Penaeus monodon
ACACACATTCCTTTTGTAATATCCAGCACAGCGAGAAAAACGCCCGAATCAGTCACATTCCCAGATGAATGCTTTGAAGTTCACGCACGGCGCGCCAGTCGCTGCTCCCTTCTCGCCTGTTCTCATTTCGCCGGGAAACTGCCAATGTTCCCTTGATATGAACTTTTGAGCAATCTACTCGGAGGGGAAAATCATCAAACTCTACTTATGGAGAGTAATGATGATAGATATGACGTGTGGCGGTGATCATGTTTATGAATTGTCATCATCAATAATAAATATTATTTTACTTGTGTTAGTAATGATATTTTTTGTGATCCTGAGAACGGTAGCAATAT
>NC_051417.1:8359312-8359875 GCF_015228065.2 Penaeus monodon
CAGAATAATCAACATTTCCTGCAGCATATCCGAGCCTGTTGATGATACTGCAAATAGTGATAATTATAACAAAGCCGATAATGGAGATGTAAAAAGGAATTATATAAACTGCAACGCTAATTATGATGTTCATGTTGTGATATCAACAATAAAACAGCAGTATAATTATCAAAGAGAACTGATCATAAAATAAGTGGCAGCGATATGTATTATTAAAATATATGTAGTTAAGCGCAAACGCATTGTTTTATTAGGTTGATTCCTAGTTCGTAGGCAGACCTATCAAATATACAGCAAAGTTGAAAAAATAATAATTAAAAAAAAACGAATAAAAATGAAAACAAAACGAGAAAGGAAAACATTTATCTCATTTCCTCTCACCGAAACCAAGGTCGCGTTGCACTATCGAAAATCCATGAATATTGGGTCACACGCGCGCGCTCTGATGAGGCAGTAGCACCTGGAGTCAGCCGGCGCGTTAATATGCATGACGGCAAACAAATCATTAGACAAGGTCGGCGGAGGAGGAAGCGCATGGGTGGCGCCGCCAGACTGTCTCGATG
>NC_051417.1:8360120-8360219 GCF_015228065.2 Penaeus monodon
GGTAGTAATGATAATGATGTAGTCAATTAGGTCCCATACCCAGGAGGACATGGGGTCAAGTTCGAAGCGGGATGAGGCTGTCGGGTGGCCAATTCCCCT
>NC_051417.1:8360950-8361438 GCF_015228065.2 Penaeus monodon
CAGTCCCAGCACTTCCACGAGGCATAAAGTGTAGCCATGAAACGTCATCGCCTCAACTATAGACGCTGGAATTACGAATCGCCCGGTTTTGATGGTCTATTCCGGGTCTTTTACACGACTCGAACTCATTTCGAAGGGATTGAAGCTTTCATTGAGATTTTACTTTGTTTGGTTTTACGAAATTGCTGATGAAAAAGGTGAACTCTTGGGTGATAGCGGTGTTAGGGGGGAAAAGGTGGAACTTTATGTACCTGTTAACAGGTTTTAATTAAAAGCTACTATTCTCTTTTTTGTCATTTTCAGATTGTTCCAATTACTATCGTAAAGATTAATTCAAAATGAACTATCAATTTTAATTAATTTCTGACAGTCATTCTATTTCTCTCTCATCAATTTTTTTGCCCTGATATGTCAACTGCAATTGCAAGGCTGTACCAAGAGAACATGTAATTAATATAATGTTTGCAAAGTGAGAGAATTGGGTGAGC
>NC_051417.1:8361524-8362159 GCF_015228065.2 Penaeus monodon
CGAAGTTGAAAAAATATAATGAAGAAAATGTAACACATGAAAAGCGAATAAACAAGAGGTGAAGCGAGAGAACCAAACGCAAGGAACGACTCAGACGGGCAAACAAGCAAATCATCGCAGGCAGACATACGCATCTGAAAGAGAAATTACAAACCATTTGTAACTACACAAACAAATTGACGTCAATTACCTCGAAAAAAAAATCTTTGGATCAAAAACAGTTATGAAGGAGATAATTTGCCGTTTAGAAATACCCTAAATTACGTTTATTTTACGATGAGGACAAGTAGTTCCTAATGAGTCGATAATTAATAAAGGTAAAAATCATAGTCTAACTTGCGTGTCCGTCTTTTCCCTTTCTCCCTCTCTTTCTCTCCTTTTCTCTCTCTTTTCGTCTCCTTTTGCCTGTCTTTCCCTCCATACGCAACCCCCCCCCCTATTCGTCTCAATAGCCCTCTCCTTCTCTCCCCTTCATTCTCTCTCTATCTCTCCCTCTCCTCTCCCCTTCATTCTCTCTCTATCTCTCCCTCTCCTTCTCTCCCCTTCATTCTCTCTCTATCTCTCCCTCTCCTTCTCTCCCCTTCATTCTCTCTCTATTTCTCCCTCTCCTCCCCTCCCCTTCCTTCTCACTCTCT
>NC_051417.1:8362310-8362431 GCF_015228065.2 Penaeus monodon
ATATTATCAACATCAGTACTAATACAGGAGACGGGGGATCCGTAAATCAAAGTTCCCGCATGATTACTTACCTTAGCTCAGGACACGAGAAGCCCAGACGTAGAACAAATTTATATATATG
>NC_051417.1:8362567-8363580 GCF_015228065.2 Penaeus monodon
GAATACCATGCCTTCCTGTGAGGTCACCAACATTATCCTTTCTAAAGCACCAGGTTTATTCTTTTGAGTGATGCTTCTTCTGTGGAGACTTAGTATAGGGAACAGACAGGAAACTAGATACAGGAAATTGGAGTCCAAGATACTCACAGAATCAAGTTACACTGGCCATAAAAATCCTATAAGAGAACATATATGATTATACAACTAAATATTAATTCCATATTTAACAAACCTGAGCTTCTTATATGTCGAAAAATAGGAACTGATCAGTATCTGTCCATAATACTAAACGCTAGATTTATATATTCTTAGCTGTAAATCTCTTACAGTTCCTAAAGACACAAAAATAAAATACACAATCATATAATATAAATGGACAATCATCTGCCATATAAACACTTGCAATTATAATATTGTTTAACTCATATTAAACTTACATTAACGTGATATTCTATTTTCCTTTTTAACACGAGACAATAAACATAACTAAGCCATAAACCCAACTTCAATTTCCAAACAAGGAAATATGACATATTCCATCTATATGTGAGAAAACAACCTTACTTGAAATTATCAAAAACATTTCAATCGGTTGACTAAATAATAGTCACTGTTGTATCCCTAGAGAGCTGTCAAGCCTCTACAGTTTTCGAAGAACACTCCTGGCAGCCACGGAGATCGTCTGAATTGCAGCTCACTCTCCTAACGGGAAACTTGGAGCTCAAATTTCCATGACTAACAACAGAGGGGCAACCTGTCGACATTTTCTCACACACTGCGCTTCACTGACAGGAGATGCAGCGTGGCCAACAGCTTACACTTTATAATTAATGTATTCTTTCTCCTGTGATACATGCGAGTAATGCAAAGAAATTGTTTATAATGATTTCTGTTAATGTTTCCTTATATTTCAGTCATTTATTCAAACAATCAATTATTAACATTCATTCGAATTTTCCATCATTTACGCAGTACAGTTTACAACCCTGTTTACAACAGTTTACAACAAACGT
>NC_051417.1:8363656-8363949 GCF_015228065.2 Penaeus monodon
CATGAATACACTCATAAACTTTAATATAACTCATATTAAATGTTAAAACCAAATAATTTTCTCTATTTTCATTCGTAATAGAAATAAACACACTACACTTTCGCGCACTTTTATAATCTCTTGCTGCTAGGCGATAGTAGACATGTGTTTTAAATATCCTTTTCCATGACATCATTATGTTCCATATTAACATATAATTTCAATGCAGGGACAACACAAATATCAAAGAAAAGAAATATCATTCAGATATGTAACTTAATTTATAACTCAATATGCGCACATACATTTACAAT
>NC_051417.1:8364341-8364591 GCF_015228065.2 Penaeus monodon
CCATCGATCATTTTCTACGAGAAAAATCAGTGAACACAAAGTTTCCCCGAACCAATCGCGGGCGAGAACGCTTCCCTGCAACACAAGCGTGTCAATACGCTCCGTCCCAGATGACAAACACGGGTACTTCGGCTTCAACTCCCAGTCATAAATCTCGCTAAAACTAATTAGCAACAGATGCACATGATAACGAATGTGCCGAAATGGGGAATAACACTCAATAATTTGTTTGTGATTTATTAGTTCAGTT
>NC_051417.1:8365038-8365135 GCF_015228065.2 Penaeus monodon
TTTAATATATATGCATATTCCATTCGAAGCTAAATCATTTGCATTATAATTTCTATGCAGCGATTAAACAATATGCGTGTGAGTATGTGTGTTGCTT
>NC_051417.1:8365192-8365444 GCF_015228065.2 Penaeus monodon
GCATGAGAATCTCTTATATGGCATTCTCGTTACGCCCACTACTATAGAAATTTATTTTATCTTGCTACATCAGATTAGATATTTCCTGGATTCTGCAGATATCTACCCACGGCTGGATTAAGCTCAGAATGAAGGGATTGCAGTCTATCGGTTTGCTCTGCTTGAAAGAACCTCCCAGCGTTGACAGCAGAAACCCTACTCATCCTTGGGTGTGGACTCTTGCCGGACTACACATCAGGCGATTAACAAAGA
>NC_051417.1:8367200-8367672 GCF_015228065.2 Penaeus monodon
GAAACTTGTCAGATAGATTAATGAAATGTGCTTATATATTTGTATATTGTTTGCACATATACATACAATCCACGACGTAAGCTACTGCAAGTAATAAAGTGTTCTTTTTTTTCTTCTTCCTATTTTTTTTCATACCTATGCTCTGCATTAGCCTTTAACGTTTCTTTGTTGTTTGTTTTGTTTTTCATACCTATGCTCTGCATTGGCCTTTGATGTTTTTTTTTTCATACGTATGTTCTGCATTGGCCTTTGACGTTTTTTTTTTTTCATACCTATGTTCTGCATTGGCCTTTGACGTTTTTTTTTATATACCTATGTTCTGCATTGGCCTTTAACGTTTTTTTTTTATATACCTATGTTCTGCATTGGCCTTTGACGTTTTTTTTGTTTTTGTTTTCCATACCTAAGTTCTGCACTGCCCTCTAACGGGACTCCAATCAGAGCGATTTGCCAAAATACTCAAAACAGAGTA
>NC_051417.1:8368875-8369689 GCF_015228065.2 Penaeus monodon
TGCGTAGACAATACGTATATAAATAGTTTTGTATCCAGACAAATCCTGATATCTACGGTCAATAAATTAAAGGTTTAAATCACATTATCCGAGGAATAACCGTGGAGGGCACAGTTACCAGGTGCGTGAGAGACTTCTGTTGTTGTTGTTTTTTTAATAATGTTAACGGTAATCAACCTTGTATGGTAACACGCGAGACGCTCAGCATTCCTGACCTAATGTGTATCTCGGTCACGCTGAGGTCAGGGATTCTTTACATAAGTATCGATTCATTCTTATTCATTTCTTCGTGGTTTGTTAATGGGTTCTGGCTAGTCTGGACCGATCTTTTAGCGGTTTATTAAAGATGGAAATTGAGGCATCTGTAAATACGTGGATTCGAACACGTGGATTTGATCATTCGGACTCGGCTGTTAGATTATCTTCTCTCGCCCAACAGCTGTGTCACTACAACGGAGATTGTGGTTTGTGAAAATGCTATAGAAGATAACTCTTAGGGTTTTGAAATATTACTACTACTTTTTTCCCTTATTTTTTGGCTCAATCAATAATTAAAGAATCAGGATAGATCACGCAGATGTACGTTCTATATAATTACAAACCCATTAACACACAAGGTGACTTGCTCGCCTAATAAACTTGAACTCTAGGAGCAAATAAGGACATCAAAGCTGAGAGCACGTATTGCATAAGAGAGGCTGTGCAACGGGATTACGAGTCTTGTCTCAAAATCCTGCAAACTGGAAACTCTGCTCAACGAGGCAAAGTCACACGCTCTCTGAGAGCGACTTGGCGATTGCTACAATGTGTCTAT
>NC_051417.1:8369757-8370068 GCF_015228065.2 Penaeus monodon
GTACGCTCCTCCATGTAGTATTTCGAAGCAGCGTTATTGCGTTTTCGTCCCTCTGACTCTTCGTATAAAATGGTGCGAGCTTTATATTGCGGTCTTGATGTGTGAAGCAATCAGCCATATTGCAACGTGTTTATTAGGGAGAATCATACGGAAACGTTTCCTCATTTGCGGCGGTTCTGACGCGAAAAACGCAAAAAAGTAACGTCAAAAATAACTAAAATCTCCTCATGACGAAAAGTGAGTATCTGAAAACTCTGATGGAAAAGTTAGCATCGTTATTAACATAAGACGCAAAGAATGTGTCTGGAGGA
>NC_051417.1:8370130-8370213 GCF_015228065.2 Penaeus monodon
ACTGTGAATCTTTTGTTTGGTCTTCCTCATGAGAACGGACAAGGGAAGTCTGCTTTCTTCCTGCTTTGCGCGCCGGCAGATGG
>NC_051417.1:8370901-8371125 GCF_015228065.2 Penaeus monodon
TTTCGTGGTCCATCCTTCTCCCCTCCTCCTACGTCTCATCCGCCCACTTGCCTCTTTGAACAAAGTCACTTTTGCGGAGAAGGAAAACTGGGCCTTGTCCATTGTTGTGACTCATTTATGGATTGCGGAGGGTTCTATTCGATGTGGTTGGGGGTATTTTTGGCTCTGCGTTTGTACGTCTTTCATCGTATGTTGTTCTTTCTTCGGTATTTTACCAGTCTCAG
>NC_051417.1:8371395-8371730 GCF_015228065.2 Penaeus monodon
CCAGATTTCCAGTGTTTATTATTATTAATAATAATAATCTTTCCACAACAAAATCTAAGTTAAATTTGGAAATGCTGATAATCTCCCTGGCATTTCAACGGATCCTCACCGACCTTCCGAAGCCTAAAATTCAACCAAACAGAATAGATTGTCCAAAATACCTGATTTTACTAATATATTCCAAGATTTGATAGCGCCGTAAAGATAGGATTCCGTATTAAGTCCCTCGTTTTCTGATAATGAAAAGGTCATGAAAATTATTCGAAAGTATCCCATAAGGCAATGCTCTTTAAAACAAAACGCTCCCTTCTCAGGTACAAAAAAAGGACATGACA
>NC_051417.1:8371800-8372188 GCF_015228065.2 Penaeus monodon
CTTTTGCTGATACTTTCAATTCAAACAGCAGTGATAAACAAAATATACGTTCTCGTTCTGAAAACAAGTTTGTAATAGATTCTACAATAGGCTCAACCAGATTTAATCACATATTCCCTTCGACCAAATTGGAATTAAATTTAATTTCAGAAACAATCCAAAACAGATCACCGAAAGAGAATATTCTAGATTATAACATTGTTTCCTTTGTACAAAATAGTTTTTTTCTTAATAACCTATCGACACTCACTTTACTTAAATTTTCCACATGGTCCCCTCTGATTATTACGATGATCATTATTGTTATTGGAACTTTAATGCAAGATATGTTTTTGTGTTAATACTTACACTACAGTAGGACATGTGTCTCATCAAGCAAATTTTGTGT
>NC_051417.1:8372906-8373364 GCF_015228065.2 Penaeus monodon
TCTTGACTAATAAACATTTTCGTATATACATTTATCTATTTATTTATTTTGTCAAAGCTCAATTAATTTACATAATCTGAATATTTTACAAAAATAAATTACTAAATGCTATGCGACTGCCGCAAGTTTGAACAAAGGAAAATCGAATCCTTCAGCAACTGAGCCAGAGGGGTAAAAAATGATATAGAGCTATTAGGAAACTATCAAATGAAAATAAATCGTTGTTCACAAACGTTTCGCCACGTTGCTTCGTTCCGCGGGCATTGTCTCAAGGATAAATGGCCGTTGCGCTCACAAAGTAGGCTTCAGTAACCCAGACGCAAAGCACGGTTGAAGGTTGGCCTTATAAAAATTTGCACAAAGACGACTAAATTTTAAGACGGAAACGTGCGTACACATGAACAAGGAAAACAAATTTTAGGAAAATAACGTCAGTGCCGGCGCGTAAGTCGACCCGG
>NC_051417.1:8373505-8374740 GCF_015228065.2 Penaeus monodon
CTATGGCATCTCATAAGCACGTTCCTTCTGAAACATTTTGGCGCAAGTTAGTTCTAGTACAGAGAGACACAGAGTAAATCAGGCTAACCTTAGCCTACCCTATGAGTTCAGGCATTATCATTATAATGATAACTTACGAAACACGTGTTTTAGTAAAAAAGAACTGTGGTGGGATGCGATAATCATGGGAAGTGGTGTATAACGAATGTTTGGGAGGCAGTTTCACATGTTTACGCCACAGTGGTAAGGGTCACATTTAATATTTGGCGTATAAGGTGACCCCTGGTTTTGGAGAGATTTTTAGGCTTCAAAAGTCGACTTGCACGCCAGCATATACAGCAGTTATATGTACAGGAACACTGATCGAAGAGCACTTAGACAGCGCCATTTATCCCTGTAATTAACGTACTAAAGGAACAGTTCTATAGATTGTAGTTGTGGTTGTGGAATACGCTAATTGAAATTAACATTATTTTACGAACAATCTGAATTCGTATTCTTCGAAATAATTCGTGGCCTGTCTGTACTGCAAGCCTCATATATTTGTGTTAAAAGGTATTTTCCTCATTTTAATCTGTGGTTTGTGAGGATAATATATTTCACAAGCATTCAAAGAACATAAAAATACATAACACAACAGTCTTCTTGGTTCTGAAGGCTTGGGCGTCGACTAATCATGATTCTTACAACTACTGCTATAATAACAACTATTACTATTATAATCTATTATCTTTATTTCTGTGTATCAATATTGTATAGATTTTCTTTTGCCAGTTCATCAACCAACTCATAAAATCGAGAAAAAGCAGATCAAAATAATAATCACAGAGACATTATAATTCTCACAAGCACACTGATTACAATGCATGAATAAAATCCACAACATAAATTGATACGCGTTATAAGGGCGGCCCGTGGTGTAGGAGGGCTTTTAATGAAATCCATTTTCGTCTGCCCTTTCCCCGTCCTCACTGGGAAAAAATACTTTTCAATTCCCCTTTTTTAACTACACATTCGTCGAAAACAAGGTCCGGAGCGTTCGTGTGCCCCTTAAAAATAGGACAAAATTGCAATGTGTTTCTCTTGCTTTCTCTGTGTTAATAACCCGGGTTGGGATGAATGATGAATGTTGCCATGCGAAGGAAATGTCTCGAAGAAAAAGTCATGAGACCGAAATAGATGAAACGCTGCGATATTGCTAACTGCAATTATGGTTAAGCCGTGGCACAAACTGT
>NC_051417.1:8374892-8375980 GCF_015228065.2 Penaeus monodon
GCGCGCGCGCAAACACACACACGTGTATCTATGTATCTGTCTCTACATATATACATACAACAGCGACAGAGGACTCAGACAAGACAGTTTAGGCCTGAGGACTCGCATGCAGGTAGATTAGGCTATTTTATCTGCAAATAGATTAATCTGTGGCTTCATTTTCTTAGTCTCAGATTCAGACATGAATCCATCACGTACGCTGGACCAAGACACCAACTCCACACGTGTCCAATACCTCCTTTAATTCAACCTGCCGATAAGATGAGCATTGAATTGGCAAATTCACCACTGACAGTCTAAAGGATTTCCTATCAGTCCCTTGGATTTTTTGTCACTGATTTCTGCAAATTTCTGCATGTATAATTATGGGATTCCCATACTCAGAAAAGATGTTAAAATCCTTAATCATCCTATAAAATTTGACTCATTCAATTCATTTTCATATCTTGTACATTCACCAATTGAATATAATGCACATTTTAAACCAGGCATGTGTTTAAAAACTGAAAAAGAAATTTGAATCGTTACAAAACCCAAATCACGTGACCCTTGTTTGGATTAAGATGTTTCGAACTCACGACACTATTCTTGTCCGTGACTGTCACATGACAGAAGCATATAAATCTCACAAACTACTCGTCAGTCCCAAATATCCTATTAAAATTTTTTGTTGCATATATGTTAAGGCCGGAATTAGCCTGTCTGTTATTTAAAAAATATATATACATGTAATATAATAAAAGAGTAACAATAAAAAATTAAATAAAAAAAAGGATATACGGAGACATTCTTTACACCCCGGCCTATTCGAGACGCGCGGCCGTTGACATAAGGACCAGCAATTTAAACAATGACAATAAAACAGCTGAAGAGAAAAATCCTGCGCCACACCCCTTTGCCTTGCCCTCTTCAAGGAAAATGCTGGAAAATACCCTTAAGTAGAAGTGAAATGGGGATGCTGGAAAATATGAGGCACTTCCCTGTAGCCCTTCAGCAAGATAGAGATACGAATAAGGGGAAAAGATGAATGAGAATAGAAGTAGCCTTTGTCAATGGCAACGGTCAAACCGATCACAGGTTTCATCTAT
>NC_051417.1:8376031-8377082 GCF_015228065.2 Penaeus monodon
TTTTTACTGAAACTAATCAAGCGCGCATAGCCGCATTTTAGACTACGGCCTTGTTATTAGAGTTTATTTCATTTCCAAATTTTGGGGTGCCCTTTTCGAATGCTCTGATAATTTTACACACATAAATGGTTTACATTTGCGCACCCTTCCACTCTCAAAGCCGTATTGACTAACAGATTACGTGCACATTTCACCAAATTTCTGGTAAAAAAGAGTTAAAGCCTACGCAAGTTATCGGTACTGTTGATATCCCATCCATTATTTCCAAATCGGAAGGAAGTAATTTGCGAGGACATCAATACACTGCGGAATCATTCTATTTAGTTACGTATGACGTCAGCCTTGAGTTCGACGGCATCTCAGAATAGGGCCGGAGGTGGATTGACTTAAGTCAAGCACCCTTCAGACGTCACCGAGCCTAGACTCAAGATGTGACGCGTCAAAAACAGGGAGGTCGAACTCGACGCAAGGCCGACTCAAGATTTAGATTGAGAAAAAAAAAACGCAAGTGATGGAAAACAACCGTTCTCATTCCACGATTCAAGTCATTTGCTCAACCTATGTCATATCGAAGTCTTCTGTCTATTTGATATCGCACTACGTGACACATGACATATGTCACACAAAATAATGACAGTGCAAGATCGTGCAGATACCATCCTGTATGTGCCGCAATACTATGCCAAATACGCGATTCGGAACACAATAACAGACTTCAGTCTTGAATGGCTAAATATGCAAACACAATAACCCAAATGGATATGCAAATGAGGCCCACATCTCAGACATGTGCCCGAAAGAATACACTCTATAGGGAGTATTATGTATGCAGGAAGTTTTGCCTTTTCAAAGAACGTCATACACAAAGTCTGTAATGAGAAACATCATATTCTCTGTCTTGAGATGAGAAGTCCTGTAATTCCGTCATGAAAACTTGGGGCTTAAGTACATTTGGAACTTTAGTGATACACGGAGCGCTGACTGCAGGTAAGTTTGTGAATATTAAGTTCCAGAGGCGCTCCAGGTATTAGCTGGAACCAGGAATTTGCGT
>NC_051417.1:8378021-8378227 GCF_015228065.2 Penaeus monodon
CTGTTATTAAAAAAAGTATAAAAAAACTACAAAAAGCATCCTATCTGTGTTACCCATTACGTAGGATCCGACAAGAGAGGGTATTCTAGTCCCCATCTACAGAAATACGTTGAGCAATTAGAATTGATGTGAATTCTGATCTGGCATTCTTTTAAGCCGTTAGAAAAATCTACGGATAGAAATGACCACATTCCGCCTTATGTGAC
>NC_051417.1:8378552-8379752 GCF_015228065.2 Penaeus monodon
CTTCACACAAGCACACACTCAATCTATGTTCTGTGTATTACAAAAGTTCTCGTAATAATCGTAAATCACAAGGAAAGTAATAAAAGGAACGCTACTATGGCGTAGCGCTCTACATAAAAAAAATATATATACACATTTAGCTTAGGCCTAGCATTTTCCATCGTTGCACCCTCTTAATAGATTACTTTACATAACAGCAGTACGGCTAGTATAAGAATTCATACGAGAACACGCATCTAATAGCATCATATTAGTTTTGTGTAATACAGTTTTGTGCCACACGCTCACCACGCGTTACGCCGGAATCGGACTAATATCACCACGCATTAATGATGGGAAGGGTAAAGCAGCCATAGAGGTGGAATTAGGTGGAATTAGGACTCCCAACATAGGAGATGGAAGAATAAAGTGTACTAGATAAATAGATGAGTAAAAGAATTCACAGATACTGGATAAATAGATGGGTGAAGAAATGGGGGATTATTAGATACCAAGGAGTTAGCTGAATGAAAGGGGGAATGATAGCTGCGAGATAAATAGAAAAGTGAATTAAAAGGGATGATACAGGCAATTCGTAAAGTAAAGATAAAGGGGTAACAGGTATATAGGACATGAATAGACCGTACTATATGAAAAGGTTAAGGAATAAAACTGGAATAGATACTAGATATACAGATAGGTTATTAATAGAGGAATAGAAAGTAACATAAATTCGAATAGACACATGAAGGGCAAATATTTACAATACTTAGTCCAAATGGCAACTCGTCCCTTCTGGGGAGCTTTCCGATTCGTCACGAATCTTTTTAGAACAAATATAAATGTGTTGAAGGCAGCAAATTTCTAAATTAAAAATGACGGTATTATTTACGCTTTGGAAATACAAAATATAAAGATAAATCAATGGTGAATGAAGGAAACGAAGAAAATTAATGAGAGAAATTTTAAAGTGGCTTAGAATGCAACACACACAATACATACACCTACACTCTCCAAAGGACTTCTGCAATGCTCACTATCTCTACCCACATACACAAACACAACATATACGCTAATAACACTCATCCAAGTGACTTTCTCCCCCCACAAACACATCACCCCTATACTACCCCATCCCTGACATAAGCATTACTCGCACATAATACGAGTAAATTCACTTCTTCATTCACATTATATCTACACACAACATTACGTCTTCCT
>NC_051417.1:8379831-8379967 GCF_015228065.2 Penaeus monodon
GTATACAACACCCAGACATAATACCCCCTACCGCCACACGCAACACGCACACACAACACCACCCTGCCCTACCCCCTAACCACAAAAACACATATATGCAAAGTATACAAACACACACCACCTACGCACAACGCAG
>NC_051417.1:8380006-8380171 GCF_015228065.2 Penaeus monodon
ATGGGACAACCGCAATGCTCATCAGAGTCTCCCACAGCAAATGGTCCATCAAAACGATCTACTCCTGCGTTCGGCGAAGCGCAAACGTCCGCTTCTGCCGGAAAAAGAGTCCTGGCTTGGAGGCCTTATGAAAGAGCTTTATTATCATCGTAAAATTTCCGATAT
>NC_051417.1:8381835-8382009 GCF_015228065.2 Penaeus monodon
TCCCAAAAGTGAGAATGTATACCTCGACCCCTTTATATTTACAGTACTTATTCATTTCCCTATATAAATATAAATTGTTCTTTTTCAAGAATAATATAAATGCACAAAATTTGCTTACAACAGCAACATCAAGATTAGTAAAAATCACGTTGAACAGTTCGAAAAGATTATTGT
>NC_051417.1:8382694-8383252 GCF_015228065.2 Penaeus monodon
TCTGATAAACATGCTGCGTTTGGTGAAATAAATCAATACACAAAGGAATGATGAAATTAGGCTTGATACACGGTGCTAGGTTATATCAAAGTTAGTTAGTATGCTAATTTGCAATTCTGTATATTTTCCCGTAATAAACGTTTAGACGTTTACATGATATTAACGCACTCAAAGTCAGGAATTTCATGATGGCGATTGGATCAAAGGGGGAAATTTTCTTCCAATTTATGCAAATAACTCTCACCCCCCCCCCCCTGGCTCTGCAAATCCTATCAGGAGTTGCCAGATGTTTTAAGCGGTCACTGAACTCATATGACCTTTTTCGTCTGAAGGAGATGATCCTGTCTTGGGAAGCGTCCAAATCAGAAGTGCATATTTCAGGATATGTCGAGATATTCTTCCTCTCAACAGGGTGTCGGCGTTCACTCGTGTTCTGTGACGTCACAAGTGCCTCGCTCGGTGCCGGTTGTGGATGGCGCGATCGCCGAAATTAGTGATGACGTCATGGAGGAAATCACTGACGTCTCGCTCTTTGCAGCTGTCTCCTGTCCCTGATTT
>NC_051417.1:8384136-8384296 GCF_015228065.2 Penaeus monodon
TTTAAGAAGAATTTTCTGCCCTTTCTCTCTGTATCTCCACCTCTTCCCTTCAGTCCGCTCAAGGATATATATCTCCTTTTTATCTCGAATCCTTTATCTCCGCGATTACCTCCTTCCTCTCCGCCAGCTGATCGTATCTTTATCTCCATTCTGATCTAAT
>NC_051417.1:8384358-8384564 GCF_015228065.2 Penaeus monodon
CTGTTTCGTTCCTGCGTCCAGTCATTGACACAGATGCGCACTGGGTTATCGCCAGGTCGTTATGCTTTTAGTGTCCCGAATCTACTTCCTGTAGAGACTCTTTTCATATTTTTGTACCGTAATGAATTCTTTGTCTTTCCCGAACGATTTTTCGGAAATCCACGTTTCGAATTCGGTATGGATTGGAGTCCGGTTTGTGAAGATTC
>NC_051417.1:8384840-8385166 GCF_015228065.2 Penaeus monodon
CCCAAATATCTATTTTTGTTTAGAAACCACAAACAAATTTGATTTTTTTACAAACAATTATACAGTCCCAAAAACAAGATAAAAGAGAGATAGTAGAGGATGATTTTTATCCATTTAAGCAAAAATTAAACGAATATATTGATAATAAGTAAATAAATCTAATATAGTTCATGTTCACAATTTTTAATCATAGTTTATTGATAATCTGTTTTATATTCTTTATTCGTATACACGTTAGACGCAGCGGCAAAAGTGCGTTTCCATCCCTCCGCACTTAATCTGATTATATGAAATAGATTACAAAATAGAAATTAGGTTGAGTTTGA
>NC_051417.1:8385860-8386146 GCF_015228065.2 Penaeus monodon
GAAACAGTTTTCTTAATTTTCTTCTGTCACCCCTTAAGACACTATAGATGGCTCTTGGCCAACTACCTTGTTTCCTTCGCTAGAATATTTATTTCTTTGATATTTTCAATCACAGTGCTCATGCAAATGTACTTAGTAGAAGACGCTACCTGTTTTAATTGGAAAGCCCAGAGCAGCTCCCATGACGACCGATGTTGGATTGAGGTGTTCACCATGCGCTCCTAGGTGCAACACTCCCCCTTTCACAATTAGTAGCATGTGTTTTTCATGAAAAAATGTTATATGG
>NC_051417.1:8386467-8386637 GCF_015228065.2 Penaeus monodon
ATCATCCCTTTGATGTGTGTGAAAAAAAAACAAAGGAGAAAAAAAACGCTCTGGAAATAGAAGTGGATGAATAAATGAATAATAGATGTTCGTTTTGGGAATCATATGTATTGTCTGGACGAGAGAGGAGGATGCATATCAGGTGTGTATATTGTGCAGTCCACTAAAAT
>NC_051417.1:8387843-8389471 GCF_015228065.2 Penaeus monodon
ATCCCCGCACACATAACCTTCCCTCCTCAATCTTCTACACACACAAACATATATACTCACATAGCTCCTCGCTCCTGTAACACGAATATACAAACAGATAAAAACGCTTATAAATCCTTCACCCACCACTATCTATCTCTCTTTCTTTTTCTTCCTCTCTCGCACACACACACACAAACACATATGGGCACAAAGATACAATTATACATAAAGCCACATACACCACCACCCTTACACACGCCAACCACCCTCATAAACGCAAAGACAAACATGCACATACAACCATACAGCCTCATCTTCGGTGCTGCCCCTAAAAGCAAAGGTTAAATTTTCATTCACATCAACAGCCATAAACGTGCCATGGCGGCCTTTACAGCGCGGTGGACATCCGCGGAGTGAAGGCCTATGGAAAGCGCCGAGAAATTTCTTCTTCTCTCTCTTTCTCTCCGGTTTTTTGTCTTCTTATCTCAGTTTTCTTTATCACTGATTATTTGCTTATGCCTTCTACTTTCGTTCTCTTAGGATGTTAACCGTGGTTTTATTTGGTCCTCCTTCGTTATTCCGTCCGTCCATTGCGTCCCGCCCGTTCCTTCTCGTATTGTTTCGTCTAGCGTTTCCCCTTTCTTCACTTGTTTTATTTTTATCCTCCTCTGTCCTCAGTTGCTATCCAGTTTTCTTTTCCTTTCCATCCAAATGTCCGTTATATCCCCATCTTCCTCATATTAGTAGTCTCCCGTTTCATTTGTTCAGCCGACTTAGTACCGCTTCCCGCGCGCGACAGCCAAGGTCACAACGGTCAATGCCCCAGCTCCTCCCACCCTGGGACTCCCCGCCCTCCTCCCTCTCCCTCGATCCTCCAAATGCTTCGTCTCTTTCCCGTTTTCTATCCTCCACCTCTTTCTTCTTTTCTCTGTTTCCCTCATCCTTCCCTTCTTTGGAGTATTCTCTCTTACTGTCACCCCAGATATATCATATTAAATTTTTTACTTTCTCATCTCTTTCATTCTTTCGACTGTTATTATATCCTTATTCGTCGTATTTCTTTAATCGTTAGCTTTGTTTTCTTCTTTCCTTAGCTCGCTTGTGATTGGCTGTCGCTCTGTGAAGTTCCAACACGATATAGAAACGAGCTCCGGCGGTTCGAAAATTTTCAGGACATGTTCGAAGCATCGAACACAAACAAGAGAAATGTGTCAAAGTTTCCCCATTAGAAACTTTCAATTAGTATCTATCATCAAGAAGTTATACCATGCGTTAGTACCAAACAACAGAACAGGAAGTAAAGCAAAAAGCTAGAGACGGAAGGCGTGATAAGAGATAATTAACGAAAGAAAACAAAGAAAACGCAAGAACAATGGGCCAAAGAAAACGAACATGTGACAGATAGGCGGCGCGTTTACTCAACCGTGCGTGACTCGGGACTGTCATGGCGCTCGAATGAAGATAGAGCGCTTAATGGCTCTTGCAACCGGAAGTAAGAGTTGTGGAACTAGGTTAAGAAATTAATTTGTGTTAGAAAGGCGTATCACACGTAAAGTAAGATACGGAAGGGAATAACGAGAATGCAACATACGTTATTGCCAAAATATACTAATTAGATAGGAAAACCAAACAAGCAAAACTCAAAG
>NC_051417.1:8389496-8389579 GCF_015228065.2 Penaeus monodon
ACATACATACTTATATACATATATATACACAAACAGACACAGGCAGAGACAGGAAGACAAGGCAAGGAGAGGCGGCGGTTAAA
>NC_051417.1:8390437-8390895 GCF_015228065.2 Penaeus monodon
TTCTAGCAGGCGTACTGGAGAGGCTCTGTGATAGACACCATGCATCCTCCCTCAATCTCCCTCCCCTTCCCCCTTTCCTTACCAACTTTCCTCTCCCCTTACTCCTCCTCTCTTCCCCACCTTGATACCCCTTCCTTCCCGTCCTCTCCCTCCCTTTCCCCTCTTTCCCTTTTACTTCCCCACTCTCGTCTCCCCTTACCCTTCCTCACTCTCCTTTTCCCTTCCTCCCCTTTCTTTTCTGTCCTCCCCTTCCCTTTCCCCTTCCTCCCCCTCCTTCTCCCGTCTTCCCCTTCCCTTTCCCTTCCTCCCCCTTTCCTCCCCCACTCTCCGCTCCCCTTACCCCTGCCCCCTTCCCCTCCCTCTCCTCCCTGCCGTCTTGCCAAGGTCGAGGTTTGGTGCAGAGATCAATATCGCACTCATGGCTAGAATGTGCCTCTGCGACCTCATGGCCGTGACCC
>NC_051417.1:8390937-8391007 GCF_015228065.2 Penaeus monodon
TGAATGGAGATGAGGTTGGGGCAGGCGGAGTCGAGGATATTTGGAGGTTGGCCTGAGTTTTCTCTTTCTC
>NC_051417.1:8393176-8393472 GCF_015228065.2 Penaeus monodon
TTACTTTTTTTCTTCCTTTTTTGCAGCAGCTTACATAAGGATTTGAAGATTGATTAAGATTGAAGGAATTTTTTCCCCTTCTCTGTGTTTTTTCCCCTCTTCGTCTTTGCGTAGACAGGGATAGATGAGCGAAATTGACAGTCGTTCTGTCTGTCTCGCCGATGCAATGGACTGACGGATCATGATTGAATATGGGATTGAAAGGTGTTAAAACTATTATTTAATCCTTCTTATCACGTCCATAAAATCGACAGCGAAAGAGAAAGTGAGATTGATATTACAGGAAGGCGGGGGTA
>NC_051417.1:8393521-8393783 GCF_015228065.2 Penaeus monodon
CTGACGAGCGTTGATGAGACTGATTAACCTGCGAAATATTTATTGATGAGTTTGATGAGGTGTGATGTGAGAAAGTCGATGGGGCCTAATGGGGCAAGGGGAGGAAGATAAATGGGGATAATGGTTGTGATGATGATAAGGGCAGTTTGCTGATGAGAAATTATTGCGCTGGTGCTAATTCTGTGTTGGTGTTATGGCAGTCGCGCTTCTCTGTTAACTACAAAGCAACCAGAAAGCAATCGAAGAGAGCAACCTTCCGGAA
>NC_051417.1:8393896-8394295 GCF_015228065.2 Penaeus monodon
GGATTCCTACCGCGGCAATTGCAATAGGCATAGCTAGCATAGCAAGAAGTCCCAAGTTCAGTCTATCTCAGTCGACTCAACGATGATGAACGATAAAATACACTGCATTTCCTATCAGTAGTATACCTATTTTCTATGGACGTTAATGCCAGTACAGAATTCCTACAACTTCATCATAAATTCGTACGTAGCTCTGGATCACTAACATGGCCCTTGGATTGTGGCCATGTGGGCATGTCCTCCAGAAAATTTCATCTCAATTCGTTTGTATACTAGTTACTCAATCCTCTTGGCCAGTATATATATTTCCTTGTAGGGGTGATAATGCAATTACAGTATAACAATATAGGATTATGAAATTGTTAAAATGATAGTAATAAAACGCCATGGTACTTTTGT
>NC_051417.1:8394327-8395420 GCF_015228065.2 Penaeus monodon
TGCTAAGATTATAATCGTATTAGTGTTGCTAGTTTTACAATGGTTATTGTAGTAACAATAACAATTTCAGTAATGCAATGATAATGGTACGTTTGGGTTATAGTGATCAAGTTGCCAAAGATTTCTAATGCCTTAATATTGCCGGCATAATGGTTATTGAAACTTGCTTTTAGTGGTAAGACTCCTACCAATGGCCTCTGTTGCAGGCGCTCATTGTCAATATCAAACGCCATTGTTGTCAGGGAGGAAGATAAAAGCATTGCGGCTGCACTCTGCTTTGTTTGCAACCTTTTATTCTGTTTTGTGGGGGTAAATAAAAGAAATGAAGATGCTAGAAGAAGGGAAGAGATAGGATAGGGATAACACTGGGGTGTGGGGAAGGAGGAGTGAGGGTATGTATCCAAACAGGGTAGATTGTATTGAACGCTACTAAACCTCGTCGTCTCAACTTTATCTCGACGGAATGGTGCAGTTAACAGCTTTCCTTTCTCTCGTCACCAGTGCTCCCTTGTACCTCAAACTCTCTCTGAATAGCCATTTCAAACGAGCAACTGGCTGTTAGCAAGGCTTTCCTGCAGTCACTCTTAGACCATTTCATTCAGATAGGATAGATTTATGTCACACACATTGCTCGAGATATCAGAACTCCTTACAGTGACTTCATTAAAAAAAACGTGCCTGCAGTTACATCAAACAATAAAATGGAATACATAATAATCACGAATCGCAAAAGACAATAAAAAGATAAAGGTAAAAAACAGACATCAAAGCCACAGGTGGGCTTCAAAGACAACTCATAGCCACTGCATGATATTCGAATGCCATAATACACTCACAGCTGAATGGATACTGCCTCTCTCCCCTTAACGCTGGAGTGATTATATTCTCTTTAAACGATAACACCGCTCGGTCGAAGAACAGACGTCGAAAGCTTTTGGATTGCGTTGAAGGGTCATTCTGGTTTTAACAGAAACTCAATGAGTGAATAGTTAATCTGCAAGGCTATTTGATTTTTCCTTTATTCGTTGTGGTACGTTTGGTCTCATTAAGATATGATCTTGTGTATATTGTTGCTAAAATAATTTTATATGGT
>NC_051417.1:8396528-8396895 GCF_015228065.2 Penaeus monodon
CGTACCTAATGCAAACACCTATTAATCAAAAATAAATTGAAAACAGAACAATATCCGCACAATTGAGATAATCACACAATGGCTTTTAATCTATACTTCAGAATTACAGTATTTTAGTAATAAAACTATATTTCATTTATCAACTGAGCATCTTTTTTACTCTGATAGAAAACTCTCATGGATTATAAATACTTTACAAAAGAATACTGATACTTGAGTAAGATATATATTTATAATTGTTTATATTCAATTTATCTGTCTGTTTGTATATGTTTACTATTATCTTTATTATCCTTTTCAGTATTTCACACTGCAAGCAGGGGAACTGATTTTATGTCGCTTCAGATTTATGATTAAGTTGCCAAAT
>NC_051417.1:8397431-8397788 GCF_015228065.2 Penaeus monodon
GTGAAGAACGTGAGATTATCAGTAGAACTTATCAAAAGAAAGAAAAAAAATAACTATGTGTGTGTGTGTGTATTAAAAAGGTTGAGCCGAATTAATCAATATAAAACAAATCCAAAATTCCAGCTTCAACCATTCAATTTCTTCAATCTCCCCCATTGAGATCTATCTATCAATCAACTGAATATCTAATTCTGATTGGCTCACCAGCGACTCATTAGTAAAACACAAGCATAATCAACTCACAAATGCTCGGTACAAGAGAGAAGCATCACAGAAAATCTCTCTTTGAAGGCCTTAACTCATTTTCCACCAGCTTTGCCTCTCCCCTTTCTCAAATCCGGGCTGCGGTTCTGTGCG
>NC_051417.1:8397991-8398344 GCF_015228065.2 Penaeus monodon
GGTGAGCCAAAGGCAAAGTTATGTTGTTTTGCACATTAATCTATTCGCGCCGAGATCATCGTTAAAAACATTATGAATTAATCAGCATTTATATAAAATCCCATACTTTATCCCTGCTAGTAAGTTAAACCTGATTGCATTTGCGGATAAAAGCGTTTGTTGTCGTTGTTGTTCCTTGAAATGCAAAATAACTTTGTAAATACAAACATTTCCTTTTGTATTTTATGTCACTATGCGTGATCTATTTGACAAGCAAAGTTTAACATGAAATGGTAACATGTTAAAGCCTATTACTCATACAGATCAAAGCAACTTCATTCTTGGAAAATTTATATTAATAGTACGCTGTGCTT
>NC_051417.1:8399493-8399574 GCF_015228065.2 Penaeus monodon
CACACAAACAAACACCAAAACAGCTGACATACGAAAAGGACGAAACTTGACTTTTATGAAATCTATTATGACAGAGATTTG
>NC_051417.1:8400161-8400297 GCF_015228065.2 Penaeus monodon
GCCATTCTCAACACGCACAGAGTCAACATTCTTCTGTCTTCAACATTGCAGACGCCCACACGCCCACGCAATTTCAGAATGTACTTTAATAATATGTAAGTACTTACAAATATCGTGAAGCATTCTGATGTGCCAT
>NC_051417.1:8402860-8402984 GCF_015228065.2 Penaeus monodon
TTGTATTTGCATATATGTGCTGTAGATAAGCATAGGTGTATCTATAATAGTCTTTCGATCTAGTAACTTCTCAGAATCATTATTAAACGTGTTTGGCAGCCGACACCCAGGAGAAGTATGACTC
>NC_051417.1:8403250-8403652 GCF_015228065.2 Penaeus monodon
GAGAAAAAGGACAAAAACTTTGCATTTGTTTAACCATACAACATTCATTCCCCTCCCTTTCTATATTAGCCTCAATGTAAACTACGAAGCTAAAACACAATCCTCATCAATGGATACGGATACACGATCGTGATTACCCGGATGTTCCGAGCGCTTTGCCTGTTTACTCAGTCCCCGCCAAAGCTGGTTATAATCTTCTCGTTTCGTTCACTCGTTCGAATCTCTCAGTCTGGCTCTGTCTATAGCTAGAGCCGACTCGGACGAAAAGCGTTTTCAATCACGGATTTTCTCATTTACGTAACCTTGACTTCAAAACGTTACGCGAGACAGTCGGGTGCATTGATTGCGTTGCAGCTTTTTGTGTTGTGATTTAGCAGTGATTGCATTAGGAGGGAGACTTAA
>NC_051417.1:8403820-8403938 GCF_015228065.2 Penaeus monodon
CCTTTGCCACCACGACGTCGATGATCGGCCAGCGCACCCGACTGCCTCCGATTCCAAGCCAGTGGAACAGATAATTGCGTAAGCTGCAGGCTCCATCTTCGAGATACCCGACTGAGGC
>NC_051417.1:8404304-8405477 GCF_015228065.2 Penaeus monodon
GTTTCCTCCTTCCTCTCACACACATTCTCTCTCTCTTACTCCTTCCCTCCCTTCCCAGTCTTCACCTTTTTCCTGGGTGATGGTCGTGCTGAGAAACGGTTGGGTGGAGAAAGCAATAATTGTTTTACGAATAGCGAGTGAATTTTACATTATCGCCGACTCGAAAAAAACAATCTCTCTTTCAAAAATTTTGTTTTCCTTCTTAAACTTCAATGTCATCTTTCCTTCTCGTTGCTTCTATGAATCACTTAGGAATTATTTACTTTGGAATGTCTATAAGTTCTGTGCTTCTGCGCTTGCCTTCAAATACTTAATTGATTCCTACTCGTGGTTGCAGACGAACACTACCTTGCAAGGTGCATATATACGTTTCGTCTCAGTCGTGCGGTTAGGCAAGAAATTATGCACGATTAGGAAATAAAATATCTTCTGCTCTGTCTTGAGTAAGTTCTTATACGTTTGATTGGTCTTGTAATATAACCCCGCTGACGTTATTGCCTGTAAAAGCTATCTTTTGTATCGTTTTGCGTCAAAGTATATCCAATTTGAGCTTATACTTATCTATTGTTGATTTGTTTTTCTTTCTTTCTTTTTAATCAGTAGTCTGGGTGGTCTAGGCGGGACCTTGCACGGAAATGCAGCTGATTGTATGGTACGAACTTGTTGATATATTATTGTGTTAACTTGAAAATAGATATTCCTCGTTATTGAAAATCTAAATAGTCTTTTACTATGATCTACGATCTACTGGGATTTAATATCCCTTTTATATTTAATTGTCAGCTTTGCCTTCGGGAGACCTCACTGCATTCAAAATACATCTCGGTTCATACTCCTTCATAAATAATGTTTTAGAATTGTTTACTTTCGCGTAGTGGACCTTCTGCTTAGGATACTATGTTTATATTATTCTAAGAGTATTTGCAAATTGTTTGTAGACAGGAAAGGTAACGACAAAATTTAAGTGGATATCAACGTATATATATACAAATAATCTAATATAAAGAAGAGGCGAAAAAAAACTATTTTAAACCCATTTCCTCCACTTCTCTCAATATTTTAGAAGTAAAGATGAAAGCTCCAGTTTTAGTCCAATTTTAGAAGCTTTCTACACAAAACGAAAAAAACGTATGAGTGAAAAGGACCAGAGTTATTAAACAAAATATTAACTGG
>NC_051417.1:8406147-8406292 GCF_015228065.2 Penaeus monodon
GTTCAAAGATAGCAAACGAAATATCAGTTGGTATATACTAAGCGCCAAGAAAAAAAATATATTTTCGATTTAGAAGATATGTCGAGCGGAAATGGAGCTTAAAAAATAAAAATAAACATGGGGGATAAAATTAACATACGTATAG
>NC_051417.1:8407291-8407574 GCF_015228065.2 Penaeus monodon
AGTAGGCCTCCGGTCCCCCACCCAACGCGCCTGGCGATCCTCAGCAGGCCAAGGCCCCCGAAGGCACAGACAGAAGCCTCCGTCCCGCTCGTGGGACCAACATGCACGGCGGGGCGCGGGGAGGAGCCTTGGCCTTGGGAGACTGAGCCTACTCCCCCTAAAATCAATGGGCAGCGCGAGTCCCCGGCCCAACCAGGACTCTTGTTTCCTATCCTTGTCTCTTCTCCTTCGGCGGGAGACCGGGAAGAGAAATAAATAAAGCAAGAGGAAGGTAAGGAGATAA
>NC_051417.1:8407593-8407772 GCF_015228065.2 Penaeus monodon
TAGGTCAGAGAGGAAATTCTGAGAAAAAGATTGGTTGTTGATTCCTAGAACAAAAAGAAATCATGTGCAATTTCCGTTTCATTTTGCTAGATATTAAAACGTGGGGGTAATTTCATAAACTGTTTTTTAATAGAAATGTATTTAGATGCTGTCATATACATATGTAGGTGTTCTTGCAC
>NC_051417.1:8407878-8407946 GCF_015228065.2 Penaeus monodon
TTTCTTTCTTTCTCGCACATTTAGAAGACAGGCAGACAAAGTTAGAGATGCAGTACTGTCAAAATTAA
>NC_051417.1:8408059-8409379 GCF_015228065.2 Penaeus monodon
CCTATACTTTAGGATACTAAACTAATGGGGGGTTTAGCCATCTCTTCATTTCATGGCAGCAAGAAAATTGATGCGTTGTTGTACATCAGTCAGCAGTCATTCCTTCCTTGGCCAATAAGCACCCTGTCCTCCCCAGCAGCTTTAACGCGTTTCATAATCTTAAAGGCATCTGCACATATTCGACAGCCATTTTTAGTATATCTGCATCTCCTGCGTAATATTAGGCGGCTGCAATGCAATAATGAAAGCACGTAGCGCTCTATGTTATTCGTCAATCTGGTTTAACGTCTCCGTTTCGCACTTGATTAATTATCTATTTTGATTAATAACCTGATTAATTTATTGACTGATGTTATTACTTTCCGTGTATATGTTTGATGTCAACCTTTTCCTCTATTGTTTTGTCAAATGTAATTAAAGAATTTTCCCATTTCGTTCGTGTTCGCAGTGACAACATAACATATTAATATTTTCACATTAAAATTGTCCAATACCATATTTATGAACGTGGAAAATGTAGTTATCAATGAAGAAATCAGTGGAAAAGAGTCAGATTCGAACGCACTCTATGATGCATGACACCTGAAGATACGAAGGAACCAATTTAAGTATTTATAATGATCTCAAGACAAATGGCGAGTGTTGGAAAGTTCAATTAGTTCTTCTCGGTCTTCTGTTTCTACTTCTACTCCGCCCAATCTCAAGATAAGAAAAGCTGGCAACTCACCCGAATTCCCCAACTCTCTTTAAAAAAAAATCAAGAAAGTTATGTAAGGTCATAAAAATACCGTATAAGATCTTTAGAAATATCAAATATAAGTACACAAAAACAGTAAGTGTAGTAGTTGTAAGCATATTAAAAATTAAAAAAATAGAAATCAGAGTACATAAAATTCCGTGTTAGTTGCCAGTTTGTTTTTTTCCCTGAAACTGAACGCGCTATATGGTTTACTTAATTTTCCGAGGAAAGTGTGTTGGCTGCGTACGGGCCGCAAATCCTTACAATGTAATAGGTATCGGAAGTGCTAAAAGTGGACTGTCGATGCTTTCCGAAGTACAAAACAAGCAGTAAGAGAAAAAAATATATATATATTTTCATTATTACAGCGATGCTATCTAATCACTTTTTTCTCTTCATTTTGATTGACGTGCTTGATTAACTTTATTTGAAATGATCGTATCTTTGAGGCAATGACATGCCTGGTCGACCATAAGGAATAGAGTTGTTCGCTCGGACCAAGAGCTGGAAACGGCTGGGAAGCGCTGTTTCAGTAGCATTCTATTTCTGAAAACGATTCTGAAGTACACACGCGTATGTAA
>NC_051417.1:8409612-8409946 GCF_015228065.2 Penaeus monodon
TGGAGGCGCAAAAAAAAATCAGTTAAGCGAACTGTCCGTTGGCTTTGTTTATATGCGAATTCAATTTTCAAAATCGTCTTCCAGTATTTTGACCAATTTCCAAACAATTTCTTTTCAGTGATTTTTTTTCAGGAATGATCACGTTTCACATTTATATTTCCTCCTAAAAATGACACATAAATCAATTTCTGTTCTAGCGATGACTAGAAAGGTTAAATATTCAGTAATTACCATATTAAAAAAAAAGTATATATCTTTTTCCTACTTTATTTTATGTTTTTCTGTTATTCCTTTGTAAAGTTTATATTTTTAAAAGGATTCTACCTTTCCCTTG
>NC_051417.1:8409977-8410163 GCF_015228065.2 Penaeus monodon
GGGGGAGAAGGGGCATTTTCGATTGGCAACATGACGGACGCTGCCTGTCACTCTCAGGGCAAAATGACAAGTCGTGACTACTAAGCTGCCACTCTCCTACCTCAGAAGCGCTGCATTTAGCTTGAAATTCGTACGGGAACTGCAACATTTATTTTTAATTAGTTTATGGGGTTGATATGCTAGTTT
>NC_051417.1:8411686-8412200 GCF_015228065.2 Penaeus monodon
TACGAATTTTGGATAATGACATACGTTTCTTGCAGGAACATGACGCCAAGGCCAGGAAGGGAATTGAAGGCGGCATCATGATGTAAGAGGATAGAGATGATTCAAAGGTCACCGAGCAGTTTCCGGGAAGTGAACTATTATATCTATTACATGACCAAGAAAGTTATGCCTAGTAAGGGATACAAAGATCGCTTGACAAAGGTAGAAGCTATCCACTGTAAAAGAATGGGGAATATATTTAAATTTTTATTCCTGAAGGTAACCTTATCAGTACTGCAGAACGAATAATGAAATAATGAAAGGGAAAAAAATATGCACAGCAGAAAAGATGAGGAGAGAGAAAGGAGCGAGGGATGGGGAGAAGAGAGGGGGAAAGAACAGGAGAAAAGTGCTAAAAAGAAGAAAAGGAAATAAAATATATAAAAAGTATCATGTGATAGAACGGGGATAGGATTCATTTTATTCTCTGCTGAGCAGGTGGCGCCCAATCTCTTACCGTATGATCGAACACGTT
>NC_051417.1:8412346-8412537 GCF_015228065.2 Penaeus monodon
TCCTGGGCCCAACAGCGGCCTACGACAACAGGCCGGTCATTCAGTTAATAAATGCCAGAATATCCGAGGACCTGACGTGTTCTCGTCAACCAGGCAGGTGACAGTGAGTAAGAGAGGAGGTGGAGAAGGAGAGAGAAAGAGAGGAGGGGAACGACACAGGGAGAAAGGGAGGAAGATGCACACACACACAT
>NC_051417.1:8414732-8415115 GCF_015228065.2 Penaeus monodon
ACTTTATCTTAAACTCTATGTATATAATAAACATATGTATGAAGGCAACACACGTTGATCTAAAATACGTTTTACCTCATGAATAGCAATCTACAAGCATAAAAAACTTTTTTTGTGTTTGCGTTGTAATGCAGGAGTATATAATATGTTGAATCAATGTTGTAATTTTGCACTCATTGTTAATTTTTGTACCAACAGTGTGAACTTGGTCATATAATTGTTTTTTATAGGAGTACACAGAGATAACATCAAAATATTTATACGTAATTAAGTAGCTAAAATATTATTGCAGATTTAAAGTAACGACATTTTCAAATTCGGCGAAAAATTTAGCTGAGTTGCCAGTTGTTGTAATTTAGACGAAATACTCGCTTGAGTTAGAT
>NC_051417.1:8415280-8415529 GCF_015228065.2 Penaeus monodon
ATTATATTAGGATAGCTCACCTGTTACCCTTCACACTAACAAGTGCCAATTATCTTGTGCCATTTTACTCAACGGGTGCCATACACAAGTCCCGTTTCTTTTGAAGCTGGTTTCGGAATGTTTGAAATGCTGCGTCTAGATCTAATCTTGCCGAGTACGCATTCGCCACCTTTTTCCAGGTCCAATTAATTCTAAGAAGACGCCTATGACACCAGAGCAGGAATGCTTTTGATCGGTAGAGTTCGGTTT
>NC_051417.1:8416875-8418131 GCF_015228065.2 Penaeus monodon
AACCGAACACAATTTGAGAGATAAAAAGAAAGAATGAGAAAGAGGCGATGAATTAAAAAACGAGGAGAAATCAGACTAAAGAACACATAAATAGATTCATACACGCGCCACTAAAACACAACGCACAGCCACAACAGCAGATAATGCAATCCAGTGCTAGACCGCCTAATACAAACAGCCATCACTCGCATCCTGTAACCCGAGCTCGATGTACATTCACGGCGAAGAAGAAATTCCATTACAAAGTGGATATTTTTACCCACAGGATCACTGGATATGAGGAAGGATCAGCCGTGGAAGGAATCGCCCCGTCTCGCTGATCCTCTTCCCCAGGAGCAGGTCACGTAAGATGACTCGCGGGGGAAGCAGAGGGAAGAAAGGGGAATAGGAAGAGGTAGGAAGAGGGGGAAGGAGAGGGAGGGAGAGGTGGAGATGGAAGGAGAGGGAGGATGGGGGAGAGATAAAGAGAGGGAGGATGGGGGAGAGGGAAGGCTGGGGAGGATGGGGGAGAGGGAAGGAGAGGGAGGAATAATTTGAGGGAATGAGAGGGAGACAGGGGTGGAGATGGAATGAGGGGGTTAGGAGAGGGGGAAGGAGAGGGAAGAAGAAAGAAGGGGAAGGAGAGGGAGGATGGGAAAGAGGAGTGGAGAGATGAGGAGGAGGAGAAAGGGAGACAGGAAGGGCAGAAAGGAGAGAAAGGAACACATGGAGAGAGGGAAGAAGAACGAGAAGGGAGGGAGGGCGGAAGATGGAAGAAGTGAAGGAGAAGATAAAAGGAGACAGAAAGAGGGAGAAAGAGAGGTCGAATGGGGGAAAAGGGAGGCAGAGGAGGGGCGAAGGAAGCATAGAAGTATAGGGAAAGAGGAGATAAGAGGATAAGAGGTGTATGGAGGGGGAAGTGATGAAGACATTGCAAGAGAGAAGAAAGAGGGAGGAAGGGAAAAAGGGGAAAAATCACAGAACTAGAGAGGGAATGGAAGGGAAGTGGGGAAAGAGGCTTCGAAAGGGAAAGAAAAGAAGAGACAAAGGAAGAGAAGACTTAGGGGCAGAGAAGAAAGATTGAAGAGGCATAGGAGAGGAGAGATAAGGAGAGGAGAGGCGAGGGAAGGAGGGGTTGGGGAGGTGGAGGAGGCACAAGGAGAGGGAGAAGGAGTGATGGAGAGGGGGTAGGGCTTGGCGGGGGGGGGGGCTACGCCTACAGGGCTTGAAAGGAAAAAGAATTGGAGAGGCTTCCAGATCAGCCGCTGGATAAATAA
>NC_051417.1:8420612-8420844 GCF_015228065.2 Penaeus monodon
CACATGCACTGATCTCCTCTAATCATGTCATGCTTCATATGTGATGTCGAAATTCTCTGTGTTCATGGGAAGTAATTGAATTAATAATAATTCTAGGAAATACAAATGTAAATATCTGTTCACATTTTGTTCTTCTCCCTTTAAAACGGGAGGAAGTAGATGTACATGCCATATGGAAAGGATCTATTTAACATTAAACTTTACAAAAACATATGCGGCCTCACTTTCCACT
>NC_051417.1:8420985-8421269 GCF_015228065.2 Penaeus monodon
TTAAATAACATAATTCATATTCAGAAGAAGAACGTAACAGTGAAGCGTTCAGAACAGCTGTTAACATTAGCATCCTTGGTTCTATTTTTGGATAATAAACTACAGACTTTCTACACCAACATACTGCTTATAAACGTGTTTTCTTTTCCCGGAATTTAAGGCCGTGGAAATCTTAAATTTTAACAATATATTCTCCGGTTTGATATAATGGAATGTAAGATTACGGCCAAGTTATTCTGGAAGGGAAAGTAACTAAAGGGGGAGTTCTACATCATCCTAGCACA
>NC_051417.1:8421872-8422702 GCF_015228065.2 Penaeus monodon
GTGAAGTATCCCCGGCAACTGTCGAGCAGGGTGGTTGCAAAAGCCCCAGCTCAGCGACCGTCAACGCCGACCCTTACAACGTGACGTGACAGCTAACGCGCTCCGGAAAGAGCCGAACAACCATCGAACAGTCATCCGGGGAAAGAGGGAGTAACGACCGGAACTCGAGACAAAGTTCAAGCCATTTAGAAAGTTCCATTGAAGCTCGAAATGATCCGGAACAACAGACCGGGGCCGCAGAAAGGTACTCGTAAATACAGCGATAGTGTCAAAAGGCACCATAGACGACTACGGTTCAGGTCCTGTACAAGCCCCTCCACTTTCAAGTTCACCTCCAGCGTTGCCCATGTGTGAGCTGTCAGTGCAAACTCCCGTATCCGAAACACGCCTTCCTTAATCGCATCTGCGTGCTTCTGTTTGCCTGTTTGTCCTTTTCTTAATCTTATTACCCTCTCAAGAATGAATTAACAATGACAGAATTATATGAAGACAGGAACCATAAATCAAACCTATATGAAAATTCGGTTGCCTATTGAAGGCAACTATCTAACAGGGAAGTATTAGAAACCGCCGCTTATATCAATTCCTTGATTTCATTAAGAAAATAATACTAAATAGCAATAATGATAAATACTTAGAAGCGAACAGAATTGCACGTGGGACGATAAACAATAGTTCGCCATTAATTCCCATTTTTACATATTTCCTTTTCTTTTTTTCTTTCCTCATCACTTTAGAGGATAATTGCCAATAAGCGCACGGAAAAGCCTTCTTTCAGTGATGCAGTTTTAGAAGCAGTTACAACAGATTCAGTCAACCATTTATTCAAA
>NC_051417.1:8423386-8423615 GCF_015228065.2 Penaeus monodon
AAGGCAGTATCAACATATACTAAAATGAGCAGCGCGCTATAACCCGATTCAACTCTAAGGGGATAAACCCCCACTTCAGTTACGTAAATCATAAATGCGCTATAGGATGTTGTAAGACAAAAACATCTTTGGTAAAGATTAGCTACTGCGGTTTTACTCTGTTTTACGTGGAAAAAGGTCTCATAAGGAGAGCAAAAGATCATCAAACTCCTTCTTTAAGCTCACAATT
>NC_051417.1:8424691-8424887 GCF_015228065.2 Penaeus monodon
TAGTAAAGTGAGCAGCGAGCTATAACCCGATTTAACTCTAAGGGGATAAACCCCAACTTCAGTTACGTAAATCATAAATGTGCTATAGGATATCGTAGGACAAAAACATCTTTGATAAAGATTAGCTACAGCGGTTTTACTCTGTTTTACGTGGAAAAGGGTCGCATAAGGAGAGCAAAAGATTATCAAATTCCTT
>NC_051417.1:8425671-8426075 GCF_015228065.2 Penaeus monodon
AGAACATACAACTATATCCCACCATAAGCTAATCAAGGATACGATATAGAGAGCATATCTACTATCTTCAAAGCACGCAAGCAGACGGTCATAAAACCTGATTCCCAGTAATCTCATCCTGGCTCTGAGACTAAGAGGTCAGCAGAGGTCACGCAGAGGTCACGGAGTCGTTGGAAGCTTCAGACTTGCCCGTCGAAGATTGGACTCGGTATAAGCGTGCCCTCGGGACCCTCATCGACAAACCACACACAGCTTTCAACGTTAAGGCTCAGCTCCATGGCCCGCGATGACTGCACATTCCCGTCTGCTGCTGGAATTATGTCATTGTTTTGTTTCTCTTTCATGTGGAGGGATCTCCCCTTCTCTTCTCTGACTAGAGGGTTAATTATATCTGTTTTGTGCAG
>NC_051417.1:8426251-8426419 GCF_015228065.2 Penaeus monodon
AAACGACCGTGTGACATATTTCATCTATCTGTCCCATAAAAAGGGCACATTGCGTCTCGGGAAAGCTCTGATACATGGCAGTGGTAATTTTATGTTCACATCAGCTTTTTCGGGATGTAATCCTGTGTCACTGTATCTTTTATCGTATTTCAGATGAAAATAAGGCCA
>NC_051417.1:8427866-8427936 GCF_015228065.2 Penaeus monodon
GCAGCTTCCGGTTATCGCATCCATTTTGCGAATTCTTCCGGTCCATGGCGCTCTTACCTTATGGCCTCCA
>NC_051417.1:8427974-8428674 GCF_015228065.2 Penaeus monodon
CCATCTTTTACCTGACGACCCCTACCCCCTCAGCAAACCTCTTCCTTCACCCCCTCCCCTACTCCATTCCGCCACTCCTCCCCTCTATTCTCCCTCTATCTCCCCCCCCCCTCCTTACCCTCCTCCCTTTCCTATGCTCAATGACCCTGGTTCCCCTCGCCCTCCTCCTACCTTACGGCCTGAGCCTCCTATGTCTGCCTTAAACACCATTACCTTCTTTTTAAGTCCCCCCTCTCTGTCCCTCTTTCTAGATCCTTAGATTTTTCTCTTTTAAGGAAGTCCCTGGCTAAAGAATTACCCCTTATCTCTTCCCCCCTGTCCCCAACCCCCTTTTTGAAAATACATTTTTCGACCTCACAAAGTCTTGGTTGTAGAATTAGCTTCATTTCCCCCCAGTTTCCCCCTTCATCATTTTTTCTTCACACGGGAAAAATGTGAGTAAAAAAAATATATGAGTCAACAGGTTTTAGTTCTCCACGTGAGTCCTTCCTGGCGCCGCCTTGTGAGGAAAGACCGCCTTTGCCACGGGAGCGAAACTGTCTCAAACTTTCGCACGATAAAAAGATCATGAATAATAAACAGAAGTGGGAGTGAAACCCCGCAGAGTGCAAGACTGTGACTTTGCTCTTTACGATACGTTTCTACAGGTCGTCTTTCACCTTTTTTTTTCTTGTTTTCTTATCTATACCAATTTTCCGTT
>NC_051417.1:8428986-8429327 GCF_015228065.2 Penaeus monodon
TTGCATAGGGATAAGGTGGAGATCTTTCAGAGAGCGCGACAAAGCTGTAATCATTATCAAATATTCTGTTTTTTGCCCTCACTATAGTAACTGTAATGATCTCCATTACAGTAATCGTCTATACTACTATAAAGTTTGCTTCCACGTGCGCCGGATCCACATCTTAATAAATGACCCGCCGGAGAACTAAAAATCGTAGTGTCGGAAAAGTAGACCTCATAGCGTCGCTACTTAGGCATGCAATAAAAGAGACTTTTTGTCACTTGTGTCAACAGTTTTTCGTATATGTGATGAGTAGTCTTTGAGAAATTTTACGTTTGTTGGCTTGTAAGATGTGAATC
>NC_051417.1:8429678-8429953 GCF_015228065.2 Penaeus monodon
TTGAGAGAGGACAAAGAAATAACAGGCTACTGCAAAAGACCTGTTCGTCCTCGTTCAAAAGCCGGGATGCAGGGAATTGGAAAATGATCGTCGCATTGCTCACACCTGGCGCCTCACAACCAAAGGTCAGACAGTGAGTCACGTGGAAACTGAAGAAAAATATTTGAAGTGTTTCTCTCTGCCAATTGTACATCTGACTGATTGGTTTTACTATCGAGATCAAATTATTTAAATCTTTTGCGATCGCTCGAGCGGGAATTTAGACAAAGGGTCCA
>NC_051417.1:8432139-8432234 GCF_015228065.2 Penaeus monodon
ACACACACACACAAACACCATCACTTCTCTCAAACTCGGATTAACTGTAGTTCACAAAAGCGATCAAGTTCAGAAGAAATTCCCTCGAAGCGGTA
>NC_051417.1:8432272-8433000 GCF_015228065.2 Penaeus monodon
GGAAAAGAAAGGCTTACTTAAACTCTATCGTAAAATAATAGTGTTTCTCGGCGCGTCATTAAAAGTGTTTGCTTGAGACCCCCGCTGAGTGTTTATCTCGCCCGCGTGTCTTTAAAAGAGACAAAGGTTTCTTGTAAGCCTATGTCTGCTCGGAATGATCTGGGTTGTCGTAAACATGAAGCTGAAGCAAAAACAGTAAAAAGGCACCAAGCAAGACAGATATACAACAAAGCGATGCAAAGCTAAGCAAAAAAAAAAAAAAAATAGAACAAAGTCAAAATAAAACAAAATAAAGCAAAGCAAATCATAGTCAAACAAAACCAAACGAATCAAAACAAAGCAAAAAATACAGCAAAATAAAACAAAAGAAAAACAAAACAAAGCAAAGCATAACAAGACAAAACAAAACAAAACAAAGTAATCAACTTAAGCAAAGCAAAATGAACAAAAAACAGATCAAAGCGAAACAAAACAAACGAATGCAAAAGAAAACAAAACAGAATTAAACAAAAAACAAAGCCAAAAAAAGGAAATACCAATCAAAACAAAACAAAAAAAATAAAAAACGGGAAAAAAATAAATAAAATGAAGAAAAGCAAAACAAAACAAAGGAAAATCAAGCAAAATCAAACAAAACAAAAATGAAAACATGATAAAACATAATATCAAAAGTTCCGGTAGTCAAAAATAGGAGAATTCCTTTGGAAATAACGTAGAGCAGCCATGAA
>NC_051417.1:8433224-8433492 GCF_015228065.2 Penaeus monodon
TATCACTATCTAATCAAGAGAGTTAATATGCGTGGCGCCAGGTCCGTCTCCCGTCTGAATACTTAAGCAGGCTTGCTTGATTACGCTAATGGTAGGAGCGCAGGACTGATTATAACTTGGGGGAAGTGTGATCGTTACTCGTCACACTTGAGAAATTTCACACGGACAGAGTGTTTTATATAACGAAAGGATAGACGATCGGATATAGATACGGAACAGAAATATAGCGGTTATTGGTCATAAGGTCATAATCACGTGATGAAGGTTG
>NC_051417.1:8433655-8434988 GCF_015228065.2 Penaeus monodon
CAAGAATCTACGTATCAGACGAATACGTTTCAGATTTTAACATAACCTGGAATGTATCTGACAACAAAGATGAAAAGAAACTCTTCAATAAAAAGATTAAAAAAAAAAATCATTTAACACTAATTCTTATCAGATTTTCAAAACCTACATAATACAACTTCTATCCACAAAATATACACAAAAATAAATCTTATTACAACAGAACCAACACTAACATCACTAACCACTTTACGCAATGCATCATAAACCCTTCTAAATCTAAACATCCACTCATGACATACCACACGCGACTCACGAAATTACATAAATGGCGTAATGTAGTTAGGATGCAGTGGCTGTGGGCGCTCTAATTGGGTATCGTAGGAAACCTCGGTCTGGTTCGATAAGCCCTTGTATTACTGTGGCTGTCCCTTGCTTTTGTTGTTTTTCGTTATGTTTATATGCGTTGAGGGAGTTACGAGTGAATGAAATCTTTTTTTTTTTGTGTGTGTGTGTGTTGTCATTGGCAAACAGGTGTGTGTGTGTGTGGAGGGGGTGATTTATGATTAGTTTATCTATTTACTTGGGGTATCGTTTTTAGTTGAGTGTTTTTATTTGTCTGTTTGTTTTTCGTCGTTCAGGGTCTTCTTCAGGTTATGCTGTGCGACGGGATATGTTCATTTTACGAGGAAAAGGTACTAACAGGAGAATATTCTAACGTAGCTACTCCAAACAGGCAATTACAAGAGCTAATCATAACTCTATCTCTCTCTCTCATAATAGTTCGTCTAATTTGCTTTACCCACATAAAACTTTGATTGTGTTTTAGTTGTTTACTTCTTACATTTCCTTGCATACGAGTGATTCCATTTGATGTACAAACCCCCACTCTTAGCATTAGGTATAATCTCAACAGATCAAGGCAAAGTGTTTTGGAAATTGGGTTCTCGTCTCGTCCATCTTCTTGAGCATTAGGAAGAGCAGAGAGCAGAGTATTGTAAACAGTCAACAATGACTTTAACTGCTAATGGTACTGGCAATACCATCGCTGGTATTGGCATCAACAATAATGTTGCTTTTCACTTGGTTATCATTTGAATCATTCGGGAAAATTATGATTTATAGCAAAGCATCACGATATACAACTATTATCGCAAGCTATAAATAGCTTATTATTCCATTTAGTAGGTTCCTCAGAAACAGATTGTTTATTTGTAAAGAATCACACGCCATTTGATAAGTTTACAAAACACAGTCTATCATAGCGATCATTTCACTGTCCTTATTTTCGTACCTTACATGAGCATAATCATATAAATTATTTTGTTATACAATCTAATGCTGAGAAACCTCG
>NC_051417.1:8435518-8435747 GCF_015228065.2 Penaeus monodon
TGAAACAACAGTTTCGAAATCAGTTTAGTCATCTTCGCCTCAGAAGGAAAGTATACACGAAGGCAGGAAAAAAGTGAGTCATTTTACGAGGTTAGTTTAGCAAAGACTAGCCAGAAATGTGCGCCAGCGAAGGAAGGTCGGTTCAAGTCGTAGTGCCAAGCGGGTTGTGCCAATGAGTGCCAACACCAAGGTACCAAAAGACCCATTCGGCCTTCATACATGAACATTA
>NC_051417.1:8436346-8436521 GCF_015228065.2 Penaeus monodon
CAGGAAATCAATTAGATCCAGTTGACGTGAGCCTCTGACAACCCCCTTCCCCCCAAGAACAAAAAATTATATGAATATTTAGATTGATAAACATGCAGATGATAAGATAAGGGTAATGATGAAAGAAGCAATATCCGAATACTTATTTCAGGAAATTATTTCCAACACACACATT
>NC_051417.1:8436553-8436788 GCF_015228065.2 Penaeus monodon
AAGCTGTAAAAGAATACCATTAACAAGATATTATCTGCGCTATGCAAATTTCAGCATGGTTATAACGAACTCATAATGAGAAGCTTTAAATCCTACAAGCAATAGACAATCCCTTGCCAAGCAGAGTAACTTCAAATGGTCCAGTGCCTTCCATCGTGATATTAAAACTTGAGCAGGATGTGAGCGCGGAAAATTCAGTCTGTTTTGCTTGAACACACTTCTTTAAGTTTTCAGG
>NC_051417.1:8439045-8439176 GCF_015228065.2 Penaeus monodon
GGTTCACTATAAGGCACTCAAGCAGACATGAATTTGACTCAGGATACCGTTTGTCAAGAGTAAACACGTTTGGTATCTCTGTTGGTTTAGTATGCGATGCAGACCCCTCATCATCCGACGAGGTTTTACCT
>NC_051417.1:8440241-8440512 GCF_015228065.2 Penaeus monodon
ACATGGCCTTTGTATACCGAACTTTTCACGTTCAACATTCATATCTACTTTACTATGGAAATTGGGTGGTTGGGGTTCGAAGAGTGTAAGATTTCTACCCTGGAGTGAGAATATATATGGCATAAGTATGTCTTGTTTTGCCTGGGACATTTTTTTTTAACTGAAGCACTGGATTTTGTGAATATGTGAAATGTAAACAAAAGGAGATATTGGAAGCAAGGCCAGAGGTGTGTTACTTGCGCAAAACTGATATACAGTCTCAAACGCAAGT
>NC_051417.1:8443322-8443709 GCF_015228065.2 Penaeus monodon
GAAGCCATTGTTATCCTCGCTTTGCCGGGATGCACTTACCGGAACGCGAGCCCCGAATACGCACGCCGTCAAACGCGTCATTCTTTCTATCTCAGAAGCGAAAAGAAGGAACGGAAAAATCCTAAGGGATGCCACGACCCATTTCCCGGCCAAAGAGACCTAGCTATCTGCCGCTACAGCCTCCCCTCCCCCCCCCCAACCCACCAAACGCATAGCCCACGCCTGGGAGATGATTCATGCAAATCGAATTATTCTATATGGGTTCTCCTCCGCGACATCATTTGCCCGAGAGCTTCGCCTGGACTCAGAACTTCGGGCGTTTAAACTCTCTTGCCTCGTCGGGAAACTGAGATGCCACTTTGTTCCTCATTGGAATTCTGGTCTGAG
>NC_051417.1:8444117-8444897 GCF_015228065.2 Penaeus monodon
CCGGAGGACACCTGTTCATCATCTATTTTCAGCTCTGTTTACCTTAGCTTGACATAACTTGAGTGAAAGAGAGCTCATGCTGGAAAATTATCTGAAGTTTTCGCCATTCTCTACATTTTAGGAATATCGTTGATCCCCATATGATCAGTAAGTGATGCTGATTTACTTGTAATTTGAGTAGGTTTGGGTATTACGTTGTAGATTTTTTTTCTGGGAAGATGTTTGATTAAATTAATATTAAAGACTCCAATGATATAGACTGTTTTCTCCCTGAGCTTGCCATGTCTAAAATATTGATGAGGTTGTCAGGCTCGGAAAGCGCTGTAGGGTTAGCTCCAGCAGAAGCACGAGCAGTGATGTCATGATCCGCAGCAGAAGGCCTGAAGCATGGCAGCAAGAGGATCAGCGCTCAGGGCAGGGGTGGTGGCGGAAGCACCAACAGGGCTAGAGACGTCTGGAGATGTAGATTCGTGTTCAGAGATACAAGTCAAACGATCTCTGATCATGAGTTGCGAGAGCTACAGTAAGCTACCTGCCAACTCGCTTTCGCCTCCTTCAACGTCTCGCTTTGGTTTCTCCCTACTTCTTACACAGGTCCTCGTTAATGAAGATCCCTGAGTTATTCTTGGTCAGTTTTCTCCTCTCCTGAAACACTACAACCCTCTCGGGGAACCGTGCAATGCGGGCTGCGATGTCCCTGCATTTACCGTTCACTCTCTTGCCTAAATGGTGCACACGTTCGAAGTCCAGTTGCATGTTGAAGTCATCACGTAGGAATTG
>NC_051417.1:8445486-8445776 GCF_015228065.2 Penaeus monodon
GGCTTAAAAATATCTGAAGGAGAAAAGCAAACGAGATCACTCAAACAATTCCGCTGCAACTCATAATAACAACGCGACAACTTACCAGCAAAACGCCCAATACTTGATAAAGAGTATCCTTCTGCCTGCAGTATTTCCGTTCTTTCCCTCAGTTGCATGTTCACAAAAGTCTAAATTCACTGCACCTGACAATGCCTGCTTTGTCCGAAATACAACTTCTTAATGATCTTTTACTCTAAATATTAAATCCTATTTCTGAATAGAAACGGCTATTTCGATATGAAATAATG
>NC_051417.1:8446345-8446939 GCF_015228065.2 Penaeus monodon
GAAACGACTCGGTTGTATGTCACTGTATCCCTTTTGTCTGTGCCTTAACACTAAGACCAATATAGAAACTTTTTAGCCGTAATCTCATTCCCGTAAGATCTGAAAGGAATACTTCAAAGGGTATGAATATCATGAGATCAAATACATGGCACGATAATACGACTAATGCCTATAAAACAGAATGACTGCATATGCAATGACACACGAGAAAAACCCCAAGAAGGCAAGAGAGGGCGACAAGAGTACACAGGAGGGAAACCATATTACGGAACCGTGCTTAACTGGGTCATGCAGTCTTTTCCCTCCTCTCCCCGCACCCGGAATTCTGGTTATCGCATTTGCTGCTTGGTTCGAGACGCAGGAGTTTCCCGTCCTCCGTGTTTATCCTGAGCCGGGGTTTGGGCTTACTCAGGCGGCCCCTAGCAGCAGCATTGAAGCAATATATATGTGTATATATTTTTTCACAATACGCTCATTATTAGCGTATTAACTTGTCACAAGGGCGATACACTTTGCAAATGTAGCTAACACAGTAACCTAACACACAGTATCGCGTAAAGGAAAAGATGAGTCCATGAAAACGTGCCCTCCTGA
>NC_051417.1:8447074-8447171 GCF_015228065.2 Penaeus monodon
GGGGCCGGACACCTTTTACCAGAGTTTTTCATATCCCGTCTGATTTAGGTTATCGGTCACTTACTTCATGTTAGAATATCATCACACACATGTGCAA
>NC_051417.1:8448016-8448244 GCF_015228065.2 Penaeus monodon
AAACGTTAAGCTTTCTAGCCCTACGAGCATCCTAGTAATGCTTATGAATAACAAGAGCATGTATTTTGATACTGATCTGCCTCAACAGATTGCTTATTACACATTATACCCCCATGATTAATATGCATCATATCGCTTATGAAACAAATTAATGACTGAAGTGCTGAATATTGATTTGCATTGTTGTGATTACCAGTTGGCCGCTAGCCTAATCTGCCAAGAATCGGA
>NC_051417.1:8451038-8451457 GCF_015228065.2 Penaeus monodon
CAACACTGTAGAGATACTATCACTCAACTCACTTGTTGAAATAAAAAAATAAAAATTCAGACTTTGATCCCAAAACGTGTCACACAAGCAGAATGGGTACGGATTTTTTTTTAGGCAGCTATGTATGTGCGTATGTCTATGCTTCTCGCTTAATGGCACTCGTACTGCAGTCGCACTTGGCAAACACATAGTTTAGCACATACATAATGACCGTTGTTATATTGTTTGTACAGACTGAAAATAACGAAATGCAAAGCGGGATATTGTCATGATAAGATGATATTCAGAAGGGGACGAGAAGCACACGATTAAAGGTCGAAGAGGTGAGGACACACGCAAAGAAAGGAAGATAGGTCAGGTCAGGTCAGGAGTCGGGCAGCAGTCTTGTGAGGAGTCACATCACATAAGAATCGATGCTG
>NC_051417.1:8451539-8452095 GCF_015228065.2 Penaeus monodon
ATGTTTCAAAACATAGACAAAGATTTTTTTCAACTACGCAAGGCAAAACAGGTTGTCGAGTGTAATCACTATGTCATCAATTAAACGGACAGTTAAGCCATTGTGTCATAAGTCTGACAAGTAATGTTGATTTATGCAATTAACAAATCCCCATTTATAATCACCACTTATTTATTTTCATTAGACCATTCCATAATCCTTTCTTGATAACCAGAATTCCCAAGATTATCCTTCCCCTATTCAGAGTACAGAAAATCCACCTACATCCTGGTCCTTTCCCCGGGATCGCCAAGAGGTAATTAAGAATCATCATCATCAGTGGCTTTAAGAACCGAGTTGAGTCCCCCGAGATCACCTTCAAGAAGCTACTCCCTCCGTCCTGCTGTTGCTTCCTTGATAATGACTGAGAGTGAGCGCCGCGCCACAAGACCCACAGAGAACCAGGCATCGGCTGGAAGACTGTCCTCATTTGGAGTCAAAGGTTCATGGCACGTTAACGCTTGTTGGGGGTCTCCCGGAAGCGAAGGAAAGTTTTGCAGAATGATTAGTAAGTTGA
>NC_051417.1:8453377-8453744 GCF_015228065.2 Penaeus monodon
TTGTAAGCAACCAGAACAAATGCAGAGAAACTCGGAAGCAATAAGGTCACGAAGTAAAGTCAAGGCCGGACTATTTTCCCCATTTCGAGTCAAGAATAGATGGCCGTTTTCTTCACATAAATCTAACGCATAAAAGTATAAATCATTATTTTTAAACTTTTTTTTCAGGGATCCTTTGTGTAATTACTCCATTAGGAAACTGTCCTCATGACAGATAGCTGTAATTGTGTGCGCCTTTCTCTAGATCTTTTCATTATGTCGATAAAGGCCCGAAAGTGGAAAATGAAGCGACTTTTAATTGCTTTCTCGCCTAAGGCTTAAGAGATCTGATTACGGAAATGAAGAGAGTGACAAATGTTTCAGGAAC
>NC_051417.1:8455121-8455474 GCF_015228065.2 Penaeus monodon
TCCGCCTCGCTCACACACGCGGATCCTCGCGAGCGCCTTCCTCGTCCGGGATAATGGCAGCGACTCGAAAGAAGGGAATGAAGAGGACGCTAATTCCCCGGACTCTTGATGCCTGGAAGGACGATTAAGGGTTATATATAGAGGTCTTGCAAGTGCGAGGGCGAATGTGGAGCGCGTCGGCCAATCGATGGCGGATCAAGCGACGCTTTCAGACCTTCCCTTGAGCTCCGCCAATTATCCGAGGAGACGCCGCTTATGCAAGGCTTTGCTTGCGGTTTATTTTGGGCGGGGCGCGTGGGCGGCCGGGGGCGGGCCGGGGGGTGGCTGGCGGCGCGGGTTTGGGGTGATGCCTT
>NC_051417.1:8455880-8456016 GCF_015228065.2 Penaeus monodon
TGATATTGTTTTCCTCCGAAGAGGCGACTCTAAACCAAGGTAAATCTTCCCGCATCCGATGTTTACATGTCCGCCTCTCCTCTGGGAGTGATCACGAGTCTGTTCTCTATACCCTTTTCTCCTCCTCCCCCCCCCC
>NC_051417.1:8456175-8456801 GCF_015228065.2 Penaeus monodon
TTACAAACTAACTCATCTCCAGGGACTACATGTGACTCAGTGAATTCTTGTCGTTGCTTTCCTTTCAAAAACGGAAGCATCATCATCTATGATTTTATCTCACCACAGTCGAGTACCTGTTAATCCAGGTGCTATTCAGTGTAAATCAGAGGGGAGAGCCATAACAAAGGGTATTTTTTCACTGCCTGTAACATTCACGCCTTTTATGCTATGTGTTTCGTTTTGCAATGGGAATCTCGAACTTATATTGTATTTTAAAAGTTATAAGATTATGTGTCTTTGGGAAACTGCAAATTAAAGGGAAAAGTAATATCGGTTGCCCGGAAATAGGGTAGTTAGTAACAGTTGTCGGGTCAAGTTGTAATGATATGTAAGTAGAAAGTTTTCAGATATCACAGAATTCTACCAGTGCCTAAAAATCCATTTTCACGGTAAACATGTATTTCCTAGCAGACCCATTTTCTGTGATGAATCGCCCCTGCGAAGAACCCAATAATTGAGTCCGAGATCCTACGCAGATCTAATTCATACTTCAAAAATCTAATCTTCTGGGCCATGGCCAAGTCACCCATAAATTGCCATCTTAGCCCGTCATTTTTTTTCTTCGGAATTCTACTACATTTGAC
>NC_051417.1:8456855-8457663 GCF_015228065.2 Penaeus monodon
GCTCCTGCTAGAAGCATTCTGTTTAAATTATTGTTTTCACAAGTAACGGATACTGCCCTTTTCTATCTCTGAGTACGGCCATGTGATGTTAGCATACCAACTGTCTTGTTGTTTTCCACTGAATGGAGGAATTATGACACCAGGTGTTTTCATTTTTGCCCTGTCGCTCCAGGATTGACAAGGTGTGAGGAAGTACGTTCCATGAGATGAGGGACACTTATTTGCAGCATTAGAAATTGCATTCCACACCTACCTTAGGATGGAAACCGAAAAAAAATATTTTGGTTTAAAAAAATTGTGTAGAGCAGTGCAAATAAAAAAGAAAGAACTAGAATCAGAGTTCAAGTTGAAGTTATTAGGCATTTATACATACAAATGCTAATGAGCAGAACTGACGATCGACTGATAGCTGCTGTGGCAATTTGCCCTTATTGCAGTTAGAATCGGTCTCCCCACGTAGGTTGCTAAAAAAAATCACATTTATATTTCTATAGACTGATATTATCTTAATTAATCTTTCACATTTACTCTTGGTCCGGAAGTAGTTTCCATCCTGACGATTTGTGACAAGGCATGTATTACAAGTCAGTCCCACACTCTACAAGATAACCAAGCCAGGGCAGCTAGCACCCGGGCTTCCCCCTTTTCAAGCCAACTCAAGCCCTCACCCCCTTGAAGTTGATCGCCCCCCCCCTGACGTTGACTACACCCCCGCGCCTGTACTTAACCACTTAGGGTCAATCCCCCCCCCCCCGTCCTTACGCCCTTGAACCTTCCTCTACCTCCCTCCTCAGAGATCACCCCCCCC
>NC_051417.1:8457682-8458105 GCF_015228065.2 Penaeus monodon
GTATCGATTTTCAAGCCGGACAATAAATCTCTTCACTGGAGGCAAGTCTTCGAAAAGCTTAATTGCAAAAGTTGAGACATTGTGGAGAGGCAACAGCGGTCTCCTCATCATGCCTGCCTGGGAGAGGAAGTTTTCTTTAGCTCAAACGCCGCAAAGTTTCCGTTGCTTCTTGTGGCCTCTGTGACTGACCGCCTCCAGAAGCCCTGGGGATCTTGAGAAATGTGCAGCCGAAATTACCATGCGAGGTTTTCTCCGGGTGGGAAGATTGCTCAGAGAAGAGCAGGGGCTGGCGTGTTGTGGCCGATGTCGCTTTCATTTGTTAGGCGTTAATTGAACGTGATTCCCTTTACTGTTATATAGTATTTTTCAGTGGGAAGAGAAGCCCAAGCTTACAGCAACTGCGTTCATGTCGGTGGTTGTGGG
>NC_051417.1:8459085-8459188 GCF_015228065.2 Penaeus monodon
TACGCCACCTTCTAAAATTCAGCTGTTTGGTGCATCCCGTGATCCGCCCAGAGCAGGATGAGATGGAGGGTGAAATATACAGGATAGAGAGGGAAGAGCTGGA
>NC_051417.1:8461794-8461860 GCF_015228065.2 Penaeus monodon
ACAATTTTTTTTTTTTTTTTACGTGAGTCTTGTATGGGGAATATATACGAATATTCGGAATTCTTT
>NC_051417.1:8461916-8462649 GCF_015228065.2 Penaeus monodon
AGAGCAAAAACTGAAAGCAAAACGGCTGAATGTGGCAGAGTGTGGCGCCTCAGGACTGAAAAGACAACGAGTGAAAAGATGAAGGGTGCATATTAAAAGCTGAGGATGCGAAGAGTCAAGGGAGAACACGAGAACGGATGAACGGGTGAGGGCTAAAGGCCAGGGAGGTGGCGGGTGAAAAGTTGAAAGGTGAAAAGTGTGAAAACGTGGTTAAAACAAAAAATCTGAAGGGAAGCGTGAAAGCTTACTGAAGACAAAGTGATGGGTGAAAGTCGAGGAAAGGAAACCGTAGACCTAGTAAAGGATGAAGGGGGAGAGTGAAAGACTAAAATGCAAATCAACCATGGTATAAGACATGACCAATAAGAGTCAGTAGTTGAACGAATGATCGTGCCAAACGGGTGAACATGGTGAAGGGTGATGCTACAGCTGGATGTGTTCTGGTCCGCGAGATGTTGCTGAGTGTGACGATCACCTTAAAGAGGCTCTCTTCAAACGACCCGCTTCGCCAGTGCTGTGGTTACGCTGTTAACTCAGTAGGCCTACCCATTCGAGGACACGACAGAACTACTGCTCATGCAATCACGAGGAACTTCATAACACGTAAAATCTACAATGGGATGAGACGTTAGTTTGTATATGATTAGACTTTTATATGTGTTGATTTGCTTTCATAATTTTATTATTCATCGATAATTTGGAGTTTTAATAGATCTGAATAACGAGCAAGAGA
>NC_051417.1:8463140-8463321 GCF_015228065.2 Penaeus monodon
GTCCTACATTGCAGAGCAGTAGAAAATGACAGTAAACAATACTCCTATACCGCAATTATCAACTTTTTCTCAACCTTCAACAATAACACGCCGATCCGTTGGAAAATACTCCAGGAATAGCCACCAAAGTTCAAACAAAAACATTAATAATACTTTTACATAGTTCGACAGACATTTTTCT
>NC_051417.1:8463621-8463771 GCF_015228065.2 Penaeus monodon
ATGATAATAGAATAAAAATCCGTCACGCCAAGAAGGTCAAGGTGAGTGAAGTGAAGTGTGATGGATGGTCCACTATGACGAATGGTTTTGGGATGCTTGACACTAGGTTTAAAATTTTCGTTACATTTATCATTGCATTGTGATTTTCTC
>NC_051417.1:8463890-8464132 GCF_015228065.2 Penaeus monodon
AGTGCCTTTATACGGCGGGTCATTTATATCAGTTTTCAATCAAAATAGGTGTGAACTAAAGCAACTCCCAAGGAAAGGAAACAGGGACGAGATAGCTCCTTGGAGACAGACTGACAGTGATGGATGAATTAACAAAGAGGCTGCGTCGGAATCTGGCACTTGGTCTCACTTATAATAGACATTTTTTCTCCTTTTCTGTGGAGGGACATCGTCAACACATACACCACTGGCACACACTTACG
>NC_051417.1:8464189-8464467 GCF_015228065.2 Penaeus monodon
GTTCAGTGAAATACACCTAATTCACAAAACTTCTACCGTATGCCTCATTCACTTATTTCCTGCATATTCAGAATCTGAGGCAAAGGATTTAGATTCAGAATCTAGCTCGAGTTACACTTAAGTCTGTCTTGATTTTGAGTGCGAGCTTAAGCCACACTCAAGGAAGGCTTCGGGAATCCGGGTCGCCTCGCTTTTACTGATTCAGGAAAATCCTCTCGCTTAATGCAAGAGGTTAAGCCTCATTACGGGAGCAATTATTTTTCGAGAAGAAAAGTCTC
>NC_051417.1:8466106-8466188 GCF_015228065.2 Penaeus monodon
ACGATTACTAAGGAAGATATGACTGAACGAATATTAGTGTCTTTATACAGTTCACTATTTTCCATGTAATTTGTTTTTGCTT
>NC_051417.1:8466570-8467209 GCF_015228065.2 Penaeus monodon
CAATGGAAGCGCCTGGCTATTGTTGACAGGTGGATTCTCCTGTAACCTGTTAGTGAAGGTAATTACTGTTCTTTACTCAGTGTTTTATGCCCTTGTTCAAGTCTGCACTGGATGATAATGAGATAGAATGCACGATACTGCCAAGGGGTGAATTAAATTTCGTATTTTTGTTAATTACTCTTGTTTTTTTTTGTACTTTGCTCCAGTTTTTGTTACGTTGATTATATTCAAGCCATTTTGGAGCTATACCCTCTTCGCCTTCAAGGGATTCAGTTCTAGAATATATACTAGAATCTGGATTGACTATATTACACATCATACCGTACATTTTATTCAGGATAATACTTAGTAGGTTTTGTTTACAAGAGGCTGGTTCGTCGACCTTGCTATGAATTATGTGCGTATATCAGCATATATCACTTTGCTTTGTATTTATAATTTATGCAACAGTGACTTTCTTGAACTTCGTTAAGAAATTAGTATTCACACTGTCTGAGCAAATACCTGTTACACGTGCACTTGCCAAAGAAACATTGTCCTGCAGGCTAGATCATTTGAAACAGTGTCATATGAACAAAGGAAACATATCAGTGTAAATGCTGCATAATTTACATCGCTTGTTAGAATGATCTGACATTT
>NC_051417.1:8468193-8468331 GCF_015228065.2 Penaeus monodon
GAAACGGGCGCAGCAAAAGAGAGGCAAAGGCCACGAGACTTTGCCTTCTGCATTGTCGTCCAGTATTGATTATCAGGTGTTACTTTCAATGCGTTTCCTTCTGGTCGTCCGATTCGCCTCCGGCAATCGGATCCGCGA
>NC_051417.1:8468944-8469624 GCF_015228065.2 Penaeus monodon
AATTGGTCATAACACCATGAACAAAACAGTAATTCAAAGAAAAGCCTAACAATACTTTACTAATTCAGTTAATACGGTTTAACGAAAAATAGATTACTCAGGAACATGAGTGCAGATGAAATTAACCGAATGAGATATGAACAAGTGAACAGCTGGCCACTGTGAACAAGGAGGGTTGGTAACTTTGAACAGAGAGCAAATGATAACTTTAAACAAAAATGACTGGGCAACTTTAGGATCATGACTTTAGAAATGGCTAGGGAAAAAAGGATGACAAAATTATTGCAATGCCATGGATTGCAAAGGTATTAATATACGATAGATTATTTATAAAAAAAAAGTTAACTATTTTTTTCAATACAAGTAAATGCATAATTGTATGAATTATGTATACTCGTCCATAAAAAAAATCAGCGATTAAATAAATTGATAATTGCATCAATATATGTGTAAATCATTCTATAAATACTATAACAAGGCATGAATATTTCGACAGAGTAACGAGAGAGAAGGAGGAGGGAGAGTTAACGTTTTAACGAAAACAAATGAGCGTCGTTTGATGCAGACGGAAAACAATCAGATGTCAGAGAGAGAGAGAGCAGGGAATGAGGAAGCTAAGGAAGGTGAAACGAAGTGGGAAGAGAAAAGAAGATAAGAATATGGTTTGCTTTGTATATTCT
>NC_051417.1:8470002-8470153 GCF_015228065.2 Penaeus monodon
CATTTCTAGCACATTTTAGGACTTGTACACGTTTTTCGACAGAGACGGGAAGTTCGCGGTATACTGCAGAGCGTTGCAAGGTGCCGTGAAAGTGCCTGGCACACGCTCTTGCTCCTTCTCGGCTGAATTTACTGCATCTTCCGAGTAGGGA
>NC_051417.1:8470335-8470643 GCF_015228065.2 Penaeus monodon
TATGCATGCACACACACAATCATAGAAACCTTGATGAACAAATATATGTTGTTTGCTCCACCACCGTATCTCCAACAACGAATACCTATAGCTACTTCAGAGCTCACAAAGAGCTTCCCTTGCGCTCTCGTAAGGAAACCATCTTGAGCTCTTGCATCCTGCCGAAGGTTATGGCCAGACCTCAAGCCTACGGTCACGCCCCCAGCCCTCCCGTGTATTTGCAATGTACGATCCGCTAAAGATATAGGTTCTCCACTTGACCAGTCCAACCACGCCTCCAAATGATACGAAGTTAAACCGGTGTACCC
>NC_051417.1:8471040-8471259 GCF_015228065.2 Penaeus monodon
TTTCTGACTGTATCTAGTTTCCCCAAGCTGAAAAGTTGCAAAAGAGAGTTTGCAGTTATTAATACCATGATTTGCAATTTATATATAACTGTATATCTGCATAGATACATGAATATGTATGTATGTAACATGCGCTCTGGTGTACATGCACTGAAACCTGTAAACGTAAGGTATATCTAAGGTATATCTACACTTCCCTTCCCCCAGCAACAAAAAAGT
>NC_051417.1:8472731-8473126 GCF_015228065.2 Penaeus monodon
CCCGCCGGTGCCGCAGAACCCCCATGAACGAAGGGCCATGACTACTCGGCGTCTCCTCTCGGCTGAAGTCCCTCGCTGCCTTGCACTTGGCCTGGCTGGTCGTTTTTCTCATTATCCTGAGCGTTGTCGATAACAGGGGATGCCTGCGTACTGTGTATTGGTGGTGCTTGGGTGGTTGGGTTTATGGGAGGGTGGGTAGGTGGCTGGCTGGGTTTGGGAGAGGGTGGGTGGCTGGGTTTGTGGGAGGGTGGGTAGGTGGGTGGGTGGGTTTGTGGGAGGGTGGGTTTGGGAGAAGGTGGGTGGCTGGGTTTGTGGGAGGGTGGGTTTGGGGGAGGGTGGTGGGTAGCTGGGTGGCTGGGTTTGGGGGAGGGTGGGTTTGTGGGAGGGTGGGTAGG
>NC_051417.1:8473484-8473574 GCF_015228065.2 Penaeus monodon
CAGCGTAGCCTAAAATTAATCTTATTACCGTAACACACTACAATTAAAGCAGACACTGAAATCCAAAGAGTTATGTTTATGAGCTCGATT
>NC_051417.1:8473699-8473922 GCF_015228065.2 Penaeus monodon
ATACATCACACGTAAACATAGTATACAAGCACATCACTCAAACAAAATATACAAAAGAAATGTATTATTGTTCAATAAGGCATAATCTCTTGACCTACTTACACAAAGAAACCATTTCCACTTCTTCGAAAATGATGCTTATCCTCGACAACAGCTTTCAAAATGAGAGGAGACTTGGCTACGTTCAAGTCCCCCTACAGCTGTCTGTCGAGAAGGGTAAATA
>NC_051417.1:8474021-8474246 GCF_015228065.2 Penaeus monodon
TTCATGGTTCTTTTTAACATTTGAAAGATCTTCCTTGGTACATTTCTTTTCAAATCGTTATCTTTTCTTACGCTAACAACATTACCATATCAAAACTCATATCGCTATTAATTCTTCCAACTTTCCCGTTGCCATCCTCCTCTCATTCTCTCCATCACCTCCTTCTCTTTATCTTTTCACAAACCTACAAAAACACTCATACACTGCCATTAAAAAAAAACGTCC
>NC_051417.1:8474283-8474577 GCF_015228065.2 Penaeus monodon
GAGTGGCATGACATACGTAACCTGTGCTGGCGACTGATAACGCACGGTCGAGAACGGGCTTCGAGTATCCATTTTGGAACAGGCAAGAGTTCCTTCCCAGTAAATGCAATAATCTATTTTCGGTAAGAGGATTTACATAATTAAATATTTCGAAGCGGAGGGAGGGTTAATTCTGTAATTTTTTCCCTAGCTGCCAGTGTGCTGATAGTCATATAGGCTTTGCTGTTCGTTAAATATATAAATGAAATATGGTTGATTTCTCTGGAATTAATAATCTGATTTATGTATTCATGA
>NC_051417.1:8476284-8476766 GCF_015228065.2 Penaeus monodon
AAACTACATTTTAACCACTGATAGCATATGAATCTACTTAACCCCGTCCAGTCTTCAGAAAGGAAAAACTGGAAATTCAACTCTGACTTTCGAGTTCTCCGAATAACCAAGTCTCTTTTGAGAAAAAAAAAATGGATAATAGATTTGTAGTGAAAAAGAAAAATCAGTTCTACATATGCCAAACTTATGTAAACTTCGTTTCAATTTTTAAAAAGAGAGATTTGGCGAATCGGAGCTTCCCAGAATACGGTGGCAGTTGCCAGCTTGTGCTTTTCTGAAACTGGACGCCCTATAGATAATACACTGAAGGCGATCCGCCATCCGAGATTCTAGAGGAACTTCAAGAAAATTCAGAGACCAAGCTCCTCGGGCCTCGCGCTGACCGGATATGGAATCCATTTGCCTTCTTTCTCCTCTGGGAACTTTCTCCCTCAGAAGGAAATTTTCACTTTCTTTGGATTGAGATTGGCGTAGCCTTTCTA
>NC_051417.1:8477176-8477700 GCF_015228065.2 Penaeus monodon
GCCTTTGGATTGCCATTGCCGTGCAGCCTATTGACAAGAATGCTATGATCAGTTCAGAGCTGCAAGTTGTTAGTGAAATGTCAGGAAGCAATTTGAAGTTAGTGATCGTAAAATGCCTTGAATGTCAGGTACAATTATTTATCCTAATTAGATCGTGACCTGCGCTACCACTCAGATGATAATGACTTGCCAATTTCTGAGACTGAAGCAGGTAAAGATGATACATCGATAGGGATGAATTTGGATCTGTCGGCACTGGTGAGAATGTAGGGATTCTTATGGTCTAATTCAGAAATATGTCTTCTTACTTTTGATATCAGTGACTAAGCATTTTGTCCACTAAATTGGTCAAGATTTTGAACATGCATAGCACGATTGAATGAAAGCTAATAAATGACTTCTTCACTTAGCAAGAATACGTAAGCTCACCCAGTGTGCGAGACTCAAACTAGCACCATATATTGCCAGACAGACGAAGCACCAATAATTCTTGAATATTTAGAACAGACTCTTCACCAGCTTTG
>NC_051417.1:8477763-8478473 GCF_015228065.2 Penaeus monodon
TTCGGCCTGGGAAGAAGTCAGATCTAATGGTTCATGACTTACGGGGCTGATGTATCAAAGTGATGGGACAGTCAAGTACAAACTATCGCTCAGCATTCAATCAATCTGGTAAATGGCCACACCGGGCTCAAACCACAAGAAATCAAATGAATCCCTTGTTCCCATCAAGACTCTCCATCAAGGTGTGGAAATTCAGTGGCCGACAGTTCATGGAAGCTTCGTTGACACCTCGCCTCACGAATAAATATTAGTTACTGTAAAAGATGATCATAATTTTTTTGAGGAAGATTACATTACTTTCGTGTGTTTTTTCCTTGAATTTCTATTTCTCAGATTCCGAACTGCTATTTTAGAAGTATGGTCAAGGAAACAATGTAATGAAAATGATTACATTACTTTCCTGTACTTTCCCTTGACTTTGTATTTCAGAAGGTGACTGATGTTATAGGTCTGGGGATCTCTTTCAGAAGGTCTAAGAATTTTATTTTATTTTACTTTATAATGTACTAGTGCTTCAGAACTGTCCCTCAGTCATATGTAAACTCAGGTATATTGCCAAAATCAGTTTACTTTGAGTTATTTGGAAAAATAACACTTTCTACATGCGAAGACTATGTGAATGTGTTTGTCATTCTACCATTGTATCAAGTTATAGAAAGATAAGCATTAAATTAAAATCATAGATTTGAAAACGAGGCATCTTTTCCAAT
>NC_051417.1:8479163-8479371 GCF_015228065.2 Penaeus monodon
ATTAAGCAGCGCTAATCATCTGACACAGGCTCCCTTACAAACACAGGCAACGTTTCTCTGTCTCATCATAAACCTCCCGGCAATCTGTTTCTGCCGGGGTAATATCGATCAACTTTGCCTGTCAGTCCTAAACTCTATATCCTCTTGTTATCTTTTATGGCAGCGAGAGATGAGAGCTTCTCATGTCCATCATCATTACTTCCTCCGC
>NC_051417.1:8483095-8483621 GCF_015228065.2 Penaeus monodon
AAGCGCGGTCTAGGGAGGGAGTCCTGCGTTATTAGATTTAGAAAAGAAAACAGTAATAAATAATTGAGTGACGCAACAAAAAGGATATCAGAAATGCAAATATATTCAGCTGGGGAAGGACATTACCCATCAATCACTTTCTAAGGAACGTCACCACCTTATCTGAGTTGGGAGAAAATTCTTGGACGAAGTTATTCAGTTATGCGTATGTAAATCATATTCTTTGACGATTTTGTAATGGTTATTGATGGGTGTATTGCTATAACATGTATTAGTACAATCTTTGGTTAATTTTTTTTTTCGTTTATTTACGTACATTTGCTTCTTTATCATAATTCTAACATTTACCTATTCTCACTGTTCCTTATATTTGCCCTGTTTTATGAATCATCCTCTCTAATTCACATTTACTTCTATTATTATCTATTCAATGCATTTCAATATCATCACAAAAAGAAAAAAAATGTCGTAAATATGTGTTTTTTTACTGGAGTGTTTCCAATTTAGTAACAACTAAAAATGTCAC
>NC_051417.1:8484061-8484858 GCF_015228065.2 Penaeus monodon
TCTTTATTGCCATAAAGGTTGATACATTAAAACAAATTATAATACAAAAGTGCAATTTGGCATAATAGTCAGCTGAGCTATAACTCCTTTGCTGACATTTTGGAAATTCGAAATAGCTAATAACAATAAATTTGAAATAGAAAATAAATGAACATAGGGCAAAAGATGACTAGGCATAAGACTAGAGTAGATACAAACATTCATCTTGCAATAATATTAGCAAATGACAAAATTAAAAACAAGGATAAGCAAGTAAAATGACAGTAAAACATTAACAAACAAACAAAAGACCAGAGGAATAGAAACATAAATCAAATATAATATAATCAACATAAAACTAGTGAAACTATGAATATATGGCAAAAAAAGAACAAAAAAAATGTAAAGAAGATAACATGTGGCTAATTAAAACAACAAAAGATCAATAAAAAATTAAACATATGACATAAAACGACTAAAAAAGTTATTAAATGCAAACATAAATCTAGTAAAAAAAAATATAGTACAAATACAAACATAAAAATATTAAAATGCTAAAAGTGGAAAACACAAGAAATTCAAACATAAAAATATAAGGAACTAGAAAAATGGCACAAGTGCCAACGAATAATTAAAAAGAAATACACATAAAAAAAAAGATTGGAAATACAAATTTTCAGAGAAACTAAAGAAGAACTAGAAAAAAAAATAAGCTCCAGACTAGTAGTCACAACATAAGTGTTTTTTTCAAGGCAAGTTTAAAGGAATTCATGGATGGGATGTGTTTGGTGGATTCATCAATAGAATTCCATATCTTG
>NC_051417.1:8485328-8485408 GCF_015228065.2 Penaeus monodon
GGGAACATACGATGACCCTAAATACGGAGATAATCTCAACCCAGAGAAACAGAAAAACAGGCCGCCTTTTTGACACTTCT
>NC_051417.1:8485441-8485555 GCF_015228065.2 Penaeus monodon
GTCTCCTTTACCCTTAATCCTCACTCTTCTAACCCCCCCCCCCCATCTCTCCTTCCCCATTGCCCCATCTTTTTCTCCCCATTTTCCTTATTGTTCTCTCTGATTCGACGGCAT
>NC_051417.1:8486132-8486283 GCF_015228065.2 Penaeus monodon
CTATCTCCTGACGAAGGGCTTCTCCCAGGGTCCCGCGGGTTATCAGGGCTCATCCCAACGAAGGCGCGGACCTTAATCCGATAACCCTCACCTCTTGCCCTATATTCTTATCGCTGTTTGGACGCTGTGAGGATAAGCTGTATCGGAGACT
>NC_051417.1:8486856-8487048 GCF_015228065.2 Penaeus monodon
TAAACAAATTGCCAAAATAGTAAGTGAAACAGAGAAAAAGAGAAAAACACAACACAACGTTTGACTTCAGAAAACTGTATCTGTCTAGGTGGGTGTGGGTGTATGTATATGCAAAACACTCTCCTAAAAATATATTTTGTCTGTATGTCATTCAACATGTCAATTTATACATTCTGTACTTGTCAGTCAACA
>NC_051417.1:8487103-8487219 GCF_015228065.2 Penaeus monodon
CACGTCTTCCAGTTTTGATTCCCTCTCCGTTATGTGAAACTATTGTTTGAATGATCACAAGATAAAGGATGGTCTAATGCCCAGGATATTGTAAGCGGGCACATAATATGCCCCCA
>NC_051417.1:8487780-8488005 GCF_015228065.2 Penaeus monodon
TATACATAAAAGAGTCCGCGTTTCTTAAGTTTAAAGTTTAAAGTTTAAAGTCCAACGTGTGTCAATAACAAGCGATAAAGAAGAGAGATATGACGACTTTATTTGCGTTCAGAACATGTCACAAACACGTTTCGTATAGTTAACTTGCTGATGCCAGAGTGAATTAGTTTTTATAATTATCGTTGTGATCCCAATTTTTGTGATTGATATTTACGTGAATCCTTT
>NC_051417.1:8488874-8489322 GCF_015228065.2 Penaeus monodon
TTGTGTGACTAATTCATATATGCATTACCTACGGATCTGCCACAACCATTTTAACTATCTGAGTTACGTAGAGCAATTGATCAATTTCAAGCGGTATGTTAGATGTCAAAGTCACTTGTGCAGTCTCGGACGAAGGTCGTTTTGTGGAACGAAGCTTCGAAACCCTTCCTAACAAAGGTCGTATTTCCTGGATGTTCGAGACGGAGTTCGGAACAGTTTGACAGGTGTTTTGACCGTGACTGTGCAGAGAACATCAAAGTAAAATTAAAAACTACCATAATTTTCATATACAAAAAGAATCACAGGATACATTTTTTCCACTGATCATAATGTGAGATGGAGATCCATTGATCCACTCTTCATTACATTAATATCTAAAAGAAAATGTTTTTGGAGTGGCTGCAACAACTGAACAGGATCTTCGGTCCAAGAAACCCGGTATAAAGAA
>NC_051417.1:8489672-8490073 GCF_015228065.2 Penaeus monodon
TGATTCTTTCTGAAAGGTTTGTTGTGTGAAATCCTTTTCCTAGTGTTTTCGGGATATCGCTATTTTCTTTTCGTGTTACGTTTTTTTTTTTTTACATTATATATCTTTTTTGTTGTTTTTTTGTTTATTTCTCATTGAATGACTTTATTTGTTTCATCTTTTTATTTTTTCCACGAGCATGCGCTTATCTAACTGGCTTTCCTTATCTTATTTCCATACGTTGCCTGATGTTCCAGTTAATGTTGAGTTTTGGCAACTGCTTTTTTCTTTTATCCTTTTTCGACATAAACTGAAAACAGACATTAGAACTTGGTGAACTTGGTTAACTGATGTCTGAGCGAGTTGGATAACGCCCGGAGATCGTGACGTCTGCATAGATTAATGTTTCTTAATATAGGCGA
>NC_051417.1:8490368-8490571 GCF_015228065.2 Penaeus monodon
TACATACAACATATAATCTTTTAAAGTACCTTGGAGAGAGAGATGCAGACATACAGCCAAACAGACAACAGTATACATGCAAATCGATGGATTCAGGAAGAGGAAACAGGCGGAGGGGAGGGAAAGAGAGAGGTGGAGGAGATAAAAAGAGGTAAACAAAGACAGACATAGGCAAAGACACAAGCAAGCACACGCGCATACGT
>NC_051417.1:8490666-8491367 GCF_015228065.2 Penaeus monodon
TACAAAGAGAAACAGGAATAAAACAACAGTAAATGCGAGCGTGCAAGTGTGTCTTCGCGTGCAATCCCATTTTGCATGACGTAGAGTCGCTCAGTTGTCTTGGGTAATCAAACGACTTCAGAGAAAATACTGTATATTCGCCAGCTGAATACAGAACGGGTGGAGCTCTCTCGGCCTCCACCTTCTGCGCGAACCTCACTCCTTTTTGTACATCTTATCATTGTAAATCATTATCCTAATCATTTACACAGTCATCATTAAATATAATACTTTGGCATCTGTACCACAAGGCGTCTGTGGTAGAATAGAGTTGGTCCTGCTACTGACTAGTCAATCGGAAAAAAGCCTAGTCAACAGGCTTTATGAATATTAACTGACAGCATTACATACATATGCATGCTAGAAGCGTACTATGTGACGAAGAGTGGCGATGCGCCATACGTTACTACACAGATGGACCACATTTGTTAAGGAAGGCGGAGGAAGTGACGCTGGGATTCTTCACCTTTTCATGTGGGGATGGGGTAGGGGGAGGGGCGAATGTGGCAGCGCTCGGATGTCCCCCCGTCTCCCCTAGAGGAAACATCCGAGGCTGCCGGACTGGTGCAGCGCTTGCAAGTCCCACCAACACGGCTCACCCTTATCACAGAACGACGCCCTCGCAGTCTCTGACTTTTTAATCAATTTTCTAAGGGATTGAA
>NC_051417.1:8491419-8495227 GCF_015228065.2 Penaeus monodon
GAAGTACTGGGGACTTTTGCTAATATTTTGGTGAGCTTAATTTTAGAGTTTTTCTAGGATAATTATTTGGGTGTGGGGTTAGGGGTCTGTGTCCTCCAGTGTAATACAGTGAAATGCACCTTGGTTTGGATTATAATTCTTATGTTTGCGTCATATTTTCTTTTTTTCTCCTTTTGAACGGTGATATAACTGTATTCCTTATCAAACTTCTCACATCCATTTATTTGCGACGTACTCATAGAGTCATCGTAGACCAATGCTATGTTTCTTCCTTCGCACAAAGTAGCTGAGATAAGGCTTGCTTTACAGTCGCCATCATATTTATTTACATTTACAATCACACGTACGCACAGCAATAAATCGTGCAGCAGAATTCATTATACAGTGATTTCTTGTGCAGCTCAGCAGATACACCAACCTCGTACAATTAAAAGGTACACCTGAATAATTTCTCGCGTAAGAAAGCGAATATACAGCTAATATCATAGTCCGTCGCCAGTCACTACTGTTGCGCTGGTCCTCTTGTTAGCACTCGAATGGCGGGAAAAGCCCTTTTCCTGTTCCCTCTAATAATGGTTGTTCGTGGTAGGCAGAGACGTAGCCGTGTTATTCACTTGTTATTCACGGATGGAGTTCTCCTTATGGTCCAAGAACCGCCCTCTTTCCTCATGAGAACCAATGGGAAAGAGTTCTCCCAGCGCTGTCTTCGAACCGCTCCCTTCGCCTTCAAGAACCGCCGAGAAAGAGCTCACCTGAATCTCAAAACCGGCTCTCCGCCCCAGAAAACCGTCTTGGAAGAGCTCTGACGTTCAAGGCGTGCTCTTTTCGAACCGTTCTCTTCATCTTAGAGAGCTTTTGTGAATGAGCTCTCCTGACGTCCAGGAACCGCGATCTTCTCCTGAGGGAACCACTGGGGTCTTATAATCGACAAGAATCTCCGTCGACATGGCTTCATATTTAGTCAGGTTTTACATCGACTTCTAGGGGTAGGCTGCAGTATGTCTGAAATGCTTCATGATCTGTTTCAGAGTGAATGATCATTTGATGTATCTCCACTGCATCTACCATTGTTGCAACATCCAGTGCTTATGTGCAGTTTGTATACTGTATACTCATTCTTATTACTTTTTTTTATCCAAAAGGTAGTTTGTTGTCTTTTATAAGATCATAGTAGATATATAACAATCCTATGTCTATTCGTCACATGACTGAAATAGTCCTTTTATCTATAGATCACAAAACCCTATCATTCGTAATGAAAAAGGCATGAACTGATGTACATTTCACATATGAATTTTATCACACGGCAAAAATCCAGCCAATTAAGACCTTTTCCTACCAAGAATAGCGGAAAAAACTATAATCAATATTTGTAAGATCATTCCGTCTCAGAGAGAATATGTTTTTTTTTTCTGAACGTTGGATTTTACGATTTTCATTTACCTCTGTCTATTCTAGTTCTTCGTCTCCTTATGTGATATGTATGCGTAAGATTTAACCTGTTGCCAACAATATGCTGTACCGAACTACATTTGCGGATTATTTTTCTCCGTATTTATCCACAGACAGACATAAAAAATTCTAGTATTTACAAAAAAGCGCAAATGCAGGAAAGTTTGATCTTTTACATCATAGCTAGGAAAATAATTATTGTTGTTAATTCAAGGACACGGAATACAGTGTCTTAGGTTATAGTAAAAGATCTATGGGATTCTTCAAGCTGATGGTTAATCACTCTGAGAAACTGATGACTTTGGCTTGTAGGTGTTACTGACTGCAGAAAATACACGTTTTCCCGCACACTTTAAAGTCGAGTAAAATGTTTGAAGCTTACGGCGTACACACATAGAGTTTATTTTTTTTATAATTATTCTCTAGACAATATATTGACAGATAATAAAGTCCTCTATTAATTGATATAAGAAACAAATATTCATTCCGTATGTTTCCTTCGCGGCTACCTACACACAGACGCGTTACACGGAGAGCCTCCACGCGTTGGGCTTCCCCGCGGAGTCGTCGGAATCGTCCCCGTGACAGACTCGGGCAAGGTTCATGAGCGACGGGGACCTCGCGATGGGTCACCTGACGGGCAGCGCCGACGGCTCCGCCTCGTTGGCCTCGTCGTCGTGGCCGTCGCCCTCCTCGATCTCCCAGATGAAGCGGACCGAAGACCCGCCCACCGACTCCTGCTGGCGGCTGAGGCGGGGGTGCCGGAACGGGTTGGCGTAGCCGTGGATCTCCGGCTGGGTGCCCGAGGCGTCGTAGCTGTCCTCCTCGCTCTCCAGGAACAGCGAGTGCTGGCCGCCGGGGTGCAGCCGGTGTGGAAGGGCCTCCTCGTCCAGGTCCTCGTGGGCGCTGCGGCGGGTGATGGTGCCCCCGCTGTCGGTGGACACGGTGGAGTAGCGCCTCATGGGCCACCGCTGGATCCCTGCGCTCAAGACGGACGAGTTGGTCGAGGCCAGGGAGTCGCTCCTTGTGGTCACGGACCCGTTGGACATCCTAGGGCGCGTCCACCGGACCGACGGGTTCGAGAGGCGCGGGTGGCGGTAGCACTCGCTCAGCAACGGGTCGTCGGATGAGGCCGACGAGGCGGAGTCTTGGCGGAGGCACTGCCGGCAACGCGACGGAGGCCTGTCCATGTGCGTCAGCTTGAAGGACACCGTGCTCTCCCTCCGGGGGCTGCTGTTCCTCCGCTGTTCCGCGGGCGGCAGAGGCGAAGTGACGGGACGCCCATTGCGGAGAGAACACACCAGCTGGTTGTGGCCGCAGGCGCCGCACTCGGTGGCGTAGCTGTAGAGGGATGCCGTGTCGGGCTCGATGATCCTGACGGGCGTCGGCGCGTGCCCGTTGCCCATCTTGGGGTGAAGGGAAGACCGCGAGAAGGAAGGAGTGGCCGGGCTCGGGGGGCGCCACCAGCACACGATCTTCAGCGCCTCCTTGCTGGCCGTCTCGTTGCGATACACGTAGATGAACGGCATCGTGCAGGACGACGACAGCGCCACGTACGTGACGATCTCATTGACGTACGGGATGTGCTGCGACAGGCCGAAAGCCTCGCAGATCTTGAGGAGATAGTACGGCATCCAGGAGGCGACGAAAGAGGCTATGACGATGACCGCCGTCTTCACCGCGCGCCCCTCCTCTCGGAAGAACAGGGACGAGAAGCTGGTGTTGGAGGAGCGGCGGCGGTGGACGCGGGTCTTGCAGCGCACGGAGTTGTGGTTCCCGGAGTCGGGCGTGGAGGGGCAGTCGGGGATGATGATCTCCGCCGGGTTCTGGCCGAGGCTGTGGCGGCGCGTGCGGGCCGAGTTGCGCTGCGCCGCCAGGTACATCTGCGAGTAGATCCAGCACAGCACGAACAGCGGCACCAGGAACCCGCACAGCCCCAGCAGCACGGCGTAGTATCTGTTGAAGTCGACGGGGACGCCGGACATCACGTTCTTACCTGGCGTAGTAAAAAATATATATCTATTAATGATAAGTAGTAAAAATACGCTTACTTAAATTTAAACTGATCCTAAGTCATTCGGAATAATTTACAATAATACTAAGTAATTCGTATCGCTGCATAATATGACCGATTAATACACATTTTCTATCAAAGATATAATCTCTACATTATAAAAATCCGTGGATTATTTCTTCATAGATGTGAGATAACATCAACTTATGTCATTTCCAAGATTAGATCTTTTTAGATGCATAAAATGTATAAAGGGATTCCTTGAATGTTTTATTACCCCTTTCTGTATTTATTCTGGCGTGTTTTTACAACTGCCCTCGATTCCATAACAAGCACGATTTC
>NC_051417.1:8495462-8495666 GCF_015228065.2 Penaeus monodon
ACCAGGAAGTGCCACAGGCGAGAGTCAATAACGACGCTCGACCTTGGCTGTGAGAGACCGTCAACTCGAAAGCTCTCGTGTGTGAGATAGCGCCTCCGAGCCCCCGTGTGAGTGCTTACAGCGGCCTCTTCACTAAACCGACCATGATCAACAGGTTCTCGCCTTACGGTGTTGACGGTAAACTTAGCTAGCGAGCCATCTTAA
>NC_051417.1:8496461-8497031 GCF_015228065.2 Penaeus monodon
CTTTCGTTTTTTATCGTATTCTTAATTTCCTTTCTTTCTGTGATTTGCATCCTCCCTCCTTCATTCATGGTTCTTTCCACTCTTGTGTTTGTTCTTTATTCTCATTTTTCCTGCCCCTGCCTTTCACATCGACATCATCTCCTCAGTCTTGAGACATATATGGAAATAAGCGAGAAAGATGTGATAAAGGAAACGAGGTCCCGGGTGAACTTGGCCTTTCAGAGGTTAGAACAAAATTGGCCGAGGCAAGATCATATCAGTGGCATTGGAGAAAGAGAATATTGTTAGGGGAGAGGAAGAGACAGAAAATTCCTCAGGTCGGTGGAAGGTCATAGACTATTGAAAACACGTGTATTTTCAATATAGAGTAAGTGAATTTAAGCAAAGGGAAGACAAAGACCAGGAGTGTTTTATAACAGGAAGAAAATAATGTGAAAAAAATGTTTCAGGACATAAGAGAGAAATGGTAGAAGAGAGACTGAGTGGTAGTTGTGTGTGTGTGTGGGGGGGGGGGGTCCGTTACGGGACGAAGAGAAATGTAATTTTCCCAGCTGGTTGCTGACATGATGA
>NC_051417.1:8497217-8497858 GCF_015228065.2 Penaeus monodon
TGCAGAGGAGGATTGAATTTTTTCTCACTTTGACCCCAGCTTCTTCCTCCCAGGACGAAAATACATTAAAAAAAATAATGATAATTAACTGATTCTTTTGAAAAATCAGCATTACCAACCTCCCAGTTTACAATTGATAACCATCATTAATCTTCCAAAGGCACCTTCGCTTCGGTAAAATAATAATACATAGCAATATCTTGTACTGTAAGCTATAAGAAGACACTGTACCCAATAGTAGTTAATGCAATATGCAATATGCAATATAGAAATCCCTAAATTGTCATATGGAATTTTTAAAATTCTAAAGCGACCTTTATATGAGAAATCTAGCTACAGAGAATATTGAAATTATATATATCCTGTGTGTGTGTTTTGTTGATAAAAGAATATGTTATTTTTCTTTTTCTGTCCGTCTCTTCATCATTGTTTATATAAATTCTTGGTATTGATAATAATATCATTCTTGTTGCTAGGTTACTTATATTTTCTTATTTTCTTTTTGTTAAAATTAAACATTATTTGTCTTCCTTTCTTAAAATTTTCCATTCTTTATCCCACCATCTATTCCTTCCATCTATCGACTTAAATCTCTCTTATCTCTTTTGATTCCTTTGTGTTTTATTTCTGTTTCATTAAAT
>NC_051417.1:8497885-8497989 GCF_015228065.2 Penaeus monodon
GATCTATCTACCTACCCTTTCGCATAATAATTTCAATCAATTCTGGATAGTGATAATTAATAAGTTGATTAGTTGATTAGTGTTTAATTTTGTCCTTTTTTTTT
>NC_051417.1:8498015-8498258 GCF_015228065.2 Penaeus monodon
TCCATGTGTCTATCTCCTGATTTTCGGTAGCAATGGTAGTATCGGTCTACCTCTCTCCGGTTGCTTATCATTATCTTTATGTTTTGTACGTGCGTTTTATATTGTACGTTTTCTATATTCCTTTCTCCTCTTTTCCTCTGTGTTTATCTGTCTAACGTTTTCAACTTGAATAACGTTGGTTCCTTTGTTATTGTTTTCATTTTGCTTCCTGTTTATTTACCGTCAAGTGTGTTGTAAAACATC
>NC_051417.1:8498540-8498895 GCF_015228065.2 Penaeus monodon
CCATCCAGTTGACATAACTTCCCGTTAGGAATGGAAGCACGCCACCGTGACCCATCCTTTTCTCAGAATGCAATCACCCAACATCACCTCCTTTGAACACAGCTGATCAGGGGCTATGCATTGGGCACCGAGGAGAAACTGGAAGCAAAAGACATGAAGGAAGTTTTCTGAAGATATGGTCACGCTGGGCGATACAAGGTCATATCACTAAAGGCTCAAGGACCATTGCATAAGCGGGTCTTTTGTGTTAGATGATAAAAGAGAAAATGGGGGAACTGCAAATGAAAAAAGAAAATCCGATAACTTTAAGAAATGCCATTGAATAAGCTGGAAATAGCGTAAGAAAAAATAAAAG
>NC_051417.1:8499268-8499810 GCF_015228065.2 Penaeus monodon
ATGTAAAGCAACTTCGAGGAAATGCAAAAGACTCGAGTCATTAGGGTGTCGACGGGGGGGAGGGGGGGTTAAGGAGCAAGTATGTCTAAGAAGGGGGGGGGGGGGTCTCAAGGCCCCAGGGGAAGGCGGAGGGGGAAGGGAACCAAGTGAATGAGGGGGAGGGGTCAAATAGCCAGGGGAAGGGGGAGGAGTCAAATAGCCAGGGGAAGGTGGGGGAGGGACAAGGAGCCAGGGGTAGGGGAGGAGTGGTCAGGGAGCGAAGGGAAGGGGGGGCAAGGAGCCAGGGGTAGGGGGAGGAGTGGTCAGGGAGTGAAGGGAAACGGGGTCAAGGGACCAGGGGAAGGAGGGTGGAGTGGGGGGGCGGGGGCACAGGGGCTAGTAATGATACAGCATCACGTGCTAAGTAATCGCATAAGAGGTCAGGAGACGGGCTCCCCTGCCGAGCGTATGATGGCTTGATGTCGACTTACTTTGCCTCGAAATAGAAGCCACACAAAGGCTGAAAAATTATAGCAAATATCTTCTCCTGGTTGATGTTAGCC
>NC_051417.1:8500135-8500522 GCF_015228065.2 Penaeus monodon
ACTTACCTATATGTCCATTTCTTTATACCTATACCGTTATCTATATCTGCGTGTGTGTGTTTGTAGGCTAAAACCATATTTCCTCCAAGGATACGTATCACAGATAGGCCTATAGTAAGCCTCCTTTATTGGAAATCGAGATTATCCAAAAGACATCCTTTCTCCTCGAGGCAGGATTTTTCGCTTTCAGCAAGAAAAAAAAAAATCTTTTTTCCTTTCTTTTCCTTCTTAATCTTCAAAAAAACGTGACTTTTTTGTGTTTTTTTTTTTCTCTCTCTCCTTTTGTGTTTCATTATTATATAATTATATAGGGTTATATATTACCTTTATTTCTATGAGGTTTCTCTGAAGGAAAAACAAAGATGATGATAACGATTGGTGGACAAG
>NC_051417.1:8501284-8501351 GCF_015228065.2 Penaeus monodon
TTTCATAAGTAATCCTTTTTTATTAGTCTCCATCTTCGGGGTCGTGTTTGCGTGGTCGCTTATTTAC
>NC_051417.1:8502566-8503101 GCF_015228065.2 Penaeus monodon
ATTATATATAATATCACAAACGAATAAGTTACTCGTCATATTTCCTACTGTTCACCCCCCCCCTCCCCCGAAAAAATGTGCAATGTTTTCACACTATTTCAATCTTGTGGCAACTTGAAACATCAACAAACATTTGATATGAAACACTCGCTCCTTTGATCTTGCAGATTGCATCCCATGTTTGCAGCGCTGTCAGAGTATCACGAAATATCACGTTTGCAACGGACGTGACATTCGGTTGCCATGTCGTGAAATTCTCATTGCTTGCTAACTGGGGAAATTTTGTGCTTATCCTGGGTTTGTGAATCTTGCATTTATATGGCAGATATTGAAATCTGGCAAAGACTTTGATATTATGAAGATTCACATATGATAACCATATCTGATTAATGGTGATATTCAATATGAATGGTATTAGATCATCATAATATTCAAGTAATATTCAATTATGATTCAAGAGGGGAGAGAGAAGCGAGAGAATAGAATTATTCTATGAGAAGAAGACAAGAAAAATCGTACCCTCTTTAGTTTTACA
>NC_051417.1:8503185-8503355 GCF_015228065.2 Penaeus monodon
CCCTCTTTTTTACATTGACGACTAACGTTTACGACTGAAATGTTACGAGTCATGGCGGTGTATAGGACGTGGACGTGAACCTGGCATGGAGAGTCATGTCCCGAATGTTATAATGGTCAAGTTGTAAAGGGCGTGTGAGTGAAAAATATGAGTGTTTAATACAGGCCACT
>NC_051417.1:8504073-8504175 GCF_015228065.2 Penaeus monodon
GCCATGAATGAGGTCCCACATGTATCATTTTTCCCTGCCCTGAAGCCGTGATGACGTGAGCCAGCATCCACACAAGCGCCTCCTAGGTAGCGAATGATTGGT
>NC_051417.1:8504446-8504631 GCF_015228065.2 Penaeus monodon
CTGGCAAACAGACAAATAGAGAGAATACTTCACGAAGAATTCCACCGTAAAATAAACAGAGCAGCGAAAATTGGTTTTGATGTAGGTTATTGCTCTTGCACAAAAGCCAACCGCATTCTGAGGCTAAATGCAAATCTCTTAAAAGCATTTACAGCTTGTTGGTTTTCGAGATTACTCCCCTTAAA
>NC_051417.1:8504666-8504800 GCF_015228065.2 Penaeus monodon
ATTTTCCGCAATGTTGTCTTTATAGCTGTTCTTGCTAAGGTGCTAAAGGTGAAGATGGTGAGGAAAAGGATAACAGTAGGTGATGAGGGTACTGGTGGTGAAAACGAATAAAAATTTACAAAAAGTAGGGTAAT
>NC_051417.1:8505543-8506313 GCF_015228065.2 Penaeus monodon
TCAGCAAATGTCTGCCGTTGCCGACACGCAGAATGGTGGCGTCGAGTCCCGCGGCAGAACAACAAGCAGATATTCATGTATTCTCCTCTCCTCTTTGTTTTTCTGCTTCTCTTTCCCTTCCTGGAAATCAGAATGGTTTATTTCGAACGAGCGAGGAGTACACTTGCCCTCAGGTCGCGGAGGGAAAAATCTGTAATGAATATTTTTCTGTTTGTTTTAGAACGATTTGCGTCCGATCCAGCGGGTGTTTTGGCGCGAAAGGAGCTCGCTAATGTACTAATACACAGAGGAAGACTCTAATACCGATTTTAATTAGAGATTAGTACGGCTTAATCTACTGTTTTGTTTGTTTGCTTGCTTTCTGCATGAACGCAATCTCTCTTTTTTCTTCATTTCTCTCTTGCGTCTGCTTTGCCTTTCCCTTGTCGTTCTCGTCTGTACTCTTACTTTCCCCTTTTCATTTCTCGTCCGATCTTTTCCCTCTCGGTTCCTCTTTCTCTTCTCTCGCTCCCCTCGTTTCCCCATCGCTGCTTTCTTCCCCTCTCTTTTTTTTTCTCTCTCTCTCGTTCTCTCGTGCTTCTACTCCTTTCTCACCCTGCCCTTTGCCCCTCCTTCCCCTTCTCCCCTCTTCCACCTTTTCCGCTCCTCTTCCCCTCACCCTCCTCTTCTTACACCCCGCGTCTCATTCTCTCTATCTATCTTCCTTTAACCTTTCCCTTCTCCACTTTTACTCTTTCTCCACTCTCTTCTTTCTTCCTCTCCTATTATCA
>NC_051417.1:8506645-8506750 GCF_015228065.2 Penaeus monodon
CTGAAGGCCTTCCCTCCCCAATATGACAACAGGAAATTGCTACGTCGTCTGACTTGCTGAGGGGAGGCTCGCTGCCCTCCGCGCTGTTTGCTGCCGTCGGCCTTC
>NC_051417.1:8509103-8509260 GCF_015228065.2 Penaeus monodon
GCAGGTAAATTATGGTGCCCGATTCCTTTCACTCCAGGACGAATATGATCTGAATCCATTCCTTCAGGACCTGATCCAAAGTCACTTATGAATGATCTATGGCGGACGAGCGGGGAGAGTGAGAGGCCGGGGACGCGCGTCGGAAGATAAAGCGGCA
>NC_051417.1:8509363-8509447 GCF_015228065.2 Penaeus monodon
AAATCCAAAAATTGTGAAAGGATTTGAGGAAAGAAGAGGGTAATTATAGTTTCATGGCATTCAGTTCAGGAGATTTTCGTTTGG
>NC_051417.1:8509957-8510579 GCF_015228065.2 Penaeus monodon
CAATCGAATGCAAAAGACGAGGATCACCGGCCATCAAAAAGACCAATCAGTCTAAAGGCGAAGACTGATAACTCAGCCTGTGCGCAGAGAAACGCCAGAGTGATGTTAACACGCCCCGTGACATGTGAACGACAGGTCCCAGGTAAGGGTGTCTGACGCCGTTGCATCCCCTGGGGCCTTTCCCACCCTGGCGAGGCGAGGGAGGGGACGTGAGTGTGTAAGCATCTCGTGCCTGGTTCGTCTTTATGCGTAAGTGTGTTTTATTTCCCATTTATGTTATGTGTTTGTTTTGTTTTTGTTGTTTTTTTTTCCTTCTGTGTAATGTGTGTTTGTTTCGTTCTTTCTTGTTTGGGTGTTTACTCTTATTCGTCAAGTGGGTTTGTTCCACTTTTGTTATGTAAATGTTGTTTTTGTATCTTTATTCTGTGTTTGTTTTTTTCTTTGTGTCATCAGTTTTTTTCAGGTGTTAAAGTGTTTGTTTCGCTTTTGTCCTGTAAGTGTGTTTTATTTTTACTTATTTCATACACACAAATAAATAAACAAATAAATCATAAGAGCAGAGGAAGTGTAAGAAGGATAAATTAAAAGATATATACAGGGAAATTTCGCAAGATGGAGAGTT
>NC_051417.1:8510674-8510901 GCF_015228065.2 Penaeus monodon
AAACAGACAGAGTCAAAAATAGAATGGACAAGAAGAAATCTCTTGGCCTACATTTATTTCATGTGGAAACTGCAATAAATTTTCTTTCTATCGAATCCTCCAAAAGGGATAAATCAACCACCTCTGAAACGAAAATACAACCTCACTTTCACCTTCCCTTTTATAAATCACACGCAGCGGTATTAAAGATGCTTCCAAAGAGATTTTTTTTTAAGAGAGAGAGAGAG
>NC_051417.1:8510930-8511121 GCF_015228065.2 Penaeus monodon
TCTTGTATAAATCATTGGTCAGTTGCCAGAAATTTGATGACTTAATATATTCATCAGATTTCCACTTTTTCCTTATTACCTTTTCTAGCAGCTTGATGGATTTCTCATCTCCTCTTTTATCTCGACTTTGTCTTTCGTTCCTCCTCTTTCATATTTCATTTCATTATCGTCTTCGTATATTCAGCTCTGGT
>NC_051417.1:8511393-8511522 GCF_015228065.2 Penaeus monodon
CTCGAGATAAATAAACGTAGAGAGCGAAGGGAATAACGAAGAAAGGAAGAGGATGTCGTGATAATGTTCCTCCTTCAGGCAAATCTTTTCTGCCCTTCTTCGCCCTAATATGTGGATCTATATGCGGTT
>NC_051417.1:8511701-8511972 GCF_015228065.2 Penaeus monodon
TTGCATTATTTCTAGAGTCTGCGTTTTTTATTTAGACTTCTTTATGTCACATCCATCTAATCGAGCTTCTTACGTAACAGAGAATCTTTCGACGGAATATAAGACAGTGACGTGGCTATATTTTGGACACGCTCATAAAAATCACAGGATAAGAAAGGCTATAGAATCAGGCGAGAAAAATCAAGTGGTGTTCGATTAATCTCCTCAGCATATGAACACGCCACTGAGACAGATTGGACAAATAGATGAATGAAATAGAGAGATTGAATAG
>NC_051417.1:8512225-8512447 GCF_015228065.2 Penaeus monodon
CGCGGTTCCTCCTTCCTCGCCGCCGCCCGCCGCCCACGCCAACTCACCCGAGGGACAGACGGAGAGCCGCGACGCAGGGTGTGAGTAGGCGTGGGTGTACGTCAGTAGCTGCGGCAGGGCGTAGAGGGCGGCGAGAGACCACACGCCCAGAATCAGCCTCACACTCCGCCCACGGGTGATGGTCATCGAGTAATGCAGGGGCGAGGTGACCGCGCAGTGCCT
>NC_051417.1:8513347-8513494 GCF_015228065.2 Penaeus monodon
TCTAAAGTAAGAATTATAAGTAGTGAAAACATTTTATATTTCACTCAAACTGATAACTAGAAATTAGAAAAAGGACTCAGACACGGCAATCTCAAAGGAAAAGAAATATGACTAAAATCGTAAAAAAATAACAGATGCTATTTAACA
>NC_051417.1:8513819-8515020 GCF_015228065.2 Penaeus monodon
CCGAACACTCGAAAAATTCCCCAAAGAAAGTCCATGCAGAATTCACTCCCCTGCCTAACGAGCTCCAACAGGGTTTGCGAGGCTGACGAACCTGCTACCATTACGTTCTAATGCTCACTCCGACACCGCCGGGACCGAGACCAGGGGGAGAGACGGTGAGGAGGGGAAGGGGGGAGCGACAAGAGGGTGTACATACGACGGGGGGAGGGGGAGGGGAGCGACGAGAGGGTAGGAGGGATGTGCTTATGAAGGGAGAGAGGGCATGGAGAGTGGTTAAGAGAGGGGGGGGGGGTTGGATGGGGATGAGGGGGAGGGGGGGAGGGGAGCTTGAATTAGGAGAGAGTGGGGGAAGAGAAAGAGGGGAGGGGGGTGATAGGAAGGGTGTGCATACGACGGGGATGGAGAGCAGGGATAAGGAAATAGTGGATGAAGCTAGAGGGAGGATAGAGAGATGTCCATGCGAGATTTACACGAATAAGGAGAGGAGGCATAAGGAGGGCTAAAACGGGGAGCGAAAAAAGGGAAGGAGTAAGTAGGATTCTTGGAAGTGCAGCTCCTCTATGACCCTCTCTACACTGGCACTGTGGACCAGTCGGCAGGGAGGACGTGATTACAACGTTTACTGGCGGAGGCATAGGTCTCGGGCGGCCCTTCCTGTCGTGTGCCGGAGGTTAACTGTCACCACAAAAGGTCGTCAAGCAGCGTCCTCTGAATTCCAATAGGTATTTGCGTATACATGCAATGCTTCGACACTGAATTTGCAACCGAAGCGCTGTCTAAACCGTGCAAATTGTACCAGCGCAGTCCCTGAGCCACCATTGGCAAGATCCCTCCCATCTCACCTGTCCACAGCGATGAGCAGGACGGAGAAGATGGCCGCCTCCACCGCCAGGGCCATGAGCGCCTGCGAGGCCTGACACCACCAGAAGTCCTCCTCGCTGACGTCTCCTTCAGCAGCCGTGGTCAGCAAGGGCGTGAGGCCGCCTACCCTCAGAGCCTGGACAGGAACCACCACAACCGTCGACAGCAGGTTGGCTGAGGTCAGCGACAGAACGAACCTGTGGGAGTTGGGAAAAGGTCAGTGGCTTTGGTGGCACTTGGCATGAGTACAGAACTGCGTCTTAGATGATGGAGATGAGAATAAGGCAACAGGGATTGTCTCGCGCGTGTGCTTGAGTGCGGGGAGGCTGAGTGGGTCTGC
>NC_051417.1:8515097-8515238 GCF_015228065.2 Penaeus monodon
TGAAAAGGCAGACTGACAGAGAAAGGAAGAAATAGATAGAATGGGAGGAGATGGAGCCGATAAGGGCACCTAGGGGCTTTTTCTATAGCCCATTTTATCATCTTCAATTTCAGTGTTTGCCGACAATTCGGCTAAATAACT
>NC_051417.1:8515427-8515559 GCF_015228065.2 Penaeus monodon
ACTGTTTACATAAACCGATATAATATGATTAATTTCAATATTTGTGGAGAATTTAGTTAAATAACATTTCATTCATATGTGAGTGAACACGGTGGCTGAACAATTTGCAATATGGGAGAGGCGGAATATATG
>NC_051417.1:8515584-8515745 GCF_015228065.2 Penaeus monodon
ACTGTGTAAATCTAAAAAATGTAGCAATACTGACTACATATTTTACAGTATCCCTTTTCATTTCAACAAAGATGTTGATTAAACAAAAGACAAATGATTTCTGTCTGAAATGATCTTAGTATGTTTCTTCGTGTCCTTCTTGTTCTTTTCTTCCTTTTCTT
>NC_051417.1:8516922-8516997 GCF_015228065.2 Penaeus monodon
CGGTCAGCAAGAACGTGATGGATATTACACCGGCAATTCCAAAAGGGATACTGAGGCCGCCAGAAAAGAAAAGTT
>NC_051417.1:8517803-8518198 GCF_015228065.2 Penaeus monodon
AAGAAGTATAATAGATCGAAGCGGAAAATACCTTTTATAGAGTTGGTGAAGCAGAGATGAATGGCTAATGGTGCGTGGACCATAACTTCTCAATATTTATTGATTTAATAATGTAATAAGGAAGTAACCCAAGTGATGACGTGATGTAAGTCGTAATAGGTTAGGAGATATAATGTTATTGGATATTAGGTCGTTAGTTGGTGACTGACGTGATTTCATTGTTCTTATTGTGTATTTTCTTTACAAATGGTGCGTGTTAATGGCATTCACTAAAGCTAGCATGATTATGATGTAGCTAACATAGACTATTAGAGATGGGGTTGTGTACAGGGGAGGAATGATCATTGCAATGCAAAATGGACGATTATTTTTTTTCTCTCACGCTGTCTTTCTCT
>NC_051417.1:8518873-8519903 GCF_015228065.2 Penaeus monodon
TTCTCTCTCACTCTTTCTCTCCTCCTATCTGTCTCACGCTTCCAATTTCTTCTCATTCTCTTGCATAGACATTTATTCTTTCACAAACCGCAGCTATTCATCCAAATGTCATTTCATTCCCAAAGTCAATCTTCCTATTCGTAATACATTTACTCAGTCTTTAATTTCCTCCAGCGCCATTCCTGACTTCCGTGCCACTGCGCACCCACAGCACAACGGCACCAAATCTCAGCATATAATTCAAAGCACAAAGCACTCTCCTCCCCCGACCCCAAGCCTCGTTGTCTCCTCACAATAGAATGACACGCTTGGCATCACCAGAGCCTCGGTCCCACATAGCAGGGTAAGCGACGTCCCCGAGAGCAATTTCACGATATCTCATCAAGTACTATGAAACATTGTAATGGATTGTGATACGTAGTGCCTCTTTTTTTTTATCTCGGGCCTCGCTTGTTCGCTACATTGCGCCAGACCACTGGGAATGCTAAACCACAGGACAGTAAAAACACCATGCCTCGCGCAATGCTGCAGTACGCAATCTCGACCACAATGCTGCGTTTCAAATTTATTGGCATAGTGCCATAACCATTTACCATTTCATTGCTGGTACAACAGTAGTAGGCCGATGTTACAGGACCATGCCGCCAGTATACAAATGGGGTATTTAATCATATCTGTCTTTGTTTGGTTCAATGTTTCATAATACAGTCTGCTAACTGTTTCTCTTTAAGTGGAACGAATATATCGTGTTTAACCCATAGTCACCATTGTAGTATAATGTGTTCCAGTGCAGTACAAATTAAAAGTTAAAAGCCATCCCTTGCAAAACTATAAAACAACCATAATACCCCAACGAAGTCACAACAACTCCCCGAGAAACCGCCAGCACCATACGACCCTGAAGAACCGACACAGAAAACAAAACATGACACCGCAGTTACAACATTTCTCTGCCGCAGCACGAAAACTCTAGCAAGGAGAGCCGTAGCCTTGCCTTAGAAGAGTGCCATTTTTAGAACAATGGTGTCCC
>NC_051417.1:8519941-8520060 GCF_015228065.2 Penaeus monodon
CTCTCCTCAGTATGCCAAGATCCATATGCCACATCAGGATGCACTGCCACACTTCTTTCAAATTTCATCGACATCGACAAGCATCCGTACAAAAGCAGTTAGGAATTCGGACGAAGGGG
>NC_051417.1:8520083-8520418 GCF_015228065.2 Penaeus monodon
CGAAAGCAGAGTTATAAATATAATCTATAAATATAATCACCATTGTGTATGTTCCCCCTGTAGGTGGAAACGAGTGATAAATAGATAAAACCAATAACGTTTTGACTAGGTAATTATGTAGATAATGGAGTCAATGTGCGAAAATGAAGCAAAATTCATGATAATGATAATAGCAGTGGCATTTACGGAAATTAAAATGAGAATATCGATTGCAACAAGATGATTATCCTCTAATCAGTAAACTAAAATTTGTGTGAATTGTGATTACTTATATACATGAAATAGCGTTAATGATTGCTGTGATATGATTATAAAAGGTTGTGAGATGCAAATAG
>NC_051417.1:8521663-8522243 GCF_015228065.2 Penaeus monodon
TATTTGTGAGAAATATGATATATTTTCTATTGTTTACGTGTAATCAAGGATGATTTATGTAAAGGAGTTATTATATGAAGCATCCCTTTGTCGTTTTGTTTTTGTCTGGCGACGCATGGAAGCATTGGAACGCGTTGTCTGGAGTCAATTTTGATAAAATATTGTGGTCATCTATGATATTGACAGCTGTGGAGAATTAGATTCATGGTTGTGTTGGATTTGACTCTGCCCTGATATGGAATCTATGTCACCAATAATCATGTGGAGATGGCATTATGTAAGTTGAAATTCTCAGTTATTTTCATTTTGTGAAATATTTTGTGTTCCTTTGGAGTCATGATGTGGCCTTTATGAATTCTCTTTATTTGAATATTATCAAGTTCTGATTGTGTTATTACATTAACTGAACTTTTAATTGGTTCTAAGGATTTATTAGGCTTTGTTTCCTGTATCAAGTGTTAATACTTATCTGACTATGTATATGCAGTTTAAAAAATCTGTTATTGTGCCAGTTCCTAGATATGTGATTTCACTGTTTCAGGTTGAACCTTATCAACAATAAAGGTTTTACAACAGTTGC
>NC_051417.1:8523774-8524209 GCF_015228065.2 Penaeus monodon
TGTTGGAGAGCGACCGCAGGGAAGGCCGGCGGTAGAACACGAGGAACACGAGGGAGTTCACCACAGTCCCAAACACAAACACGACGCCCAACATAGCTAGCAGAAGTGCCGTCACAACCACGCTGATCTCTGCTGGTGGAGAGGAAAGGGAAATAGCTTTAGAGATGGTTAGTGTGTAGGGGAGGAGGTGTAGGGCGGTTGGGTGTGTGGGAGGATGGGGTGTAGGTGTGGTTGGGTTGGGTGTGGAGGGGTGTAGAAGGGTGCGTGGAGTGTGGGAGGGTGGGGAGAAGGTGGGGAGTAGATAGGGTGTGGAAGGGGGGGAGCAAGGTGGGGCGTGGGTGTGAGTGTGAGTGGATGTGTGGAATCGTGTTTATCAGTGGGTAGATGGGTGGGCGTGTTTATTTGTGAATCAATGTGGTTTGAGTGCGTGTGTCC
>NC_051417.1:8524518-8524985 GCF_015228065.2 Penaeus monodon
CACTTAAGAAACCCTTCATTAGAGAAACAAATAAGATATATAGTTAAACATTTCCTTTATAACAACAAACACATTTGCCTCCTGACCCTCTGGAGAAAAGCAGAGAGTCGCATAAGAGTAAATGAGTGAATGCACAAAGGGAGCTACGAGTCAAAGAGCAACACATCCCAGTCTTTTCGCCTAAGAATAAAATACGCACAGCCTCATGCATCATCCCCGAATCTCCGGGAGAGGACGGCAGAGTGTGGCAGATAACCTCCCTATCTTGCACCGAGAGGGAGCCGAGGTCGTCACCCCCCGAAAACGAGGTCAACGATCTCCAAGGGCAAGGGAGGGGGGGTGGGAGGGTCTTTTCCCTTGCTCGTCCGCGGTTCCTTCCCTCCCTCGAGGCTGCATGACCTCGACTTCGAGCGGAACAGAAGGGATTTGCAGGAAGGCGGTGGGAGGAAACCAAGGAAATTTAATAC
>NC_051417.1:8526281-8526557 GCF_015228065.2 Penaeus monodon
GTTATGCATTCGTGCGTGCTAATATTAAAACAGAACAACACACGACTCGCCTTGAAAACTCTCTTGAGCGTGTAAACAACAGGACGCAGCGACCTCCTGCTGCACACGTGTTGGCAGTCCCGAGCCATCAGCGTGAAGCCAGTGAACCGTATTTTATTGACCGTGAGTAAGCGTTTTAATCAGTCATCATCTTGATTAGACGGAGCAATTGCTGCCTCAGATGACAGGTATTCGTTCAGTTTTCTTTCTTTTCTCGATTTTAATTGGTCTTAGATT
>NC_051417.1:8526857-8527031 GCF_015228065.2 Penaeus monodon
GTTAGATTAGTAGGAAAACTTTTCTGTGGTCGTGTCCCAGAAGTAAGAAATCAGGACCGCACAGGAATCGATACAGCCAGTGAGCCATACAATGATATATTCCCCTTGAGTCAAAGTACAGCATAGGAACGTAATGCTTGGGTCAGATCACTTTGATGTACAGTATCATTCGTT
>NC_051417.1:8528561-8528876 GCF_015228065.2 Penaeus monodon
ATTGATAGCTAAATAATTCATCCAATCAACAAGCATAACCCAGGATCCTAGCTATTGCAAACCAAAAGTATCTTGGATAACTTATCATAACAAAAAGGGGAAAAATGTTACTCGGTAAAGGAAAGATAACAGAGTGTTATTCTAATCTTTAGTGGGAATTAGGCTCGTTAATGTGCAATTACGAGACAGGCAGTTGACAGAGCGCTGCCCTTGGCGTGGGATAGTTAATTGGACATTATGGCCGTTGAACAGTCATTAGGCCTCTCATAGTGCTTTGGGAGAGTGAATATATTAACGGGTGCATGTCTAAGGCTG
>NC_051417.1:8529388-8529707 GCF_015228065.2 Penaeus monodon
CGGACAAAAACAGACACCCAAAGCTGTAAAAACCGCATCACAGATAACGGTATACATGTAAATAGATAACAATACCACACAGGTTGCAATGTGGGTTTGATTTCATACGCCGAAACTTGCACCAGATTGCAAATATCCATTTCGATCGGTGGTGAATTAATAACTGCTCTTCATTTTTGCTCCCCCTGTTAGACCAAATGCATTGCCTGTGCTATTTTTTGCATGGGAAATAGCTGAAATAATTGTAATTAAAGAAATTAGTTTGATAAGCAAATTGGATTAACACGAGGCGAAAAAACACAAGATGGATGGCGTCGCT
>NC_051417.1:8530114-8530479 GCF_015228065.2 Penaeus monodon
TTTCTGCAACGAATTATAAAGGAATGTAGTGTTTATATACTATGTTATTGGCAAATGTATATTTAAATTCCTTACTCTCAAACACTTCTTTCTCCTTGTCATGAACACAAGCAATTTCATTCCTTCCTATTTTCTCTTTTGTCTCACTTCCTCTCTTCCCCAACGCCTCTCTCTCTCTCATTCATCATTAACCTGATTTCAAAATGAAGACTTTCCTTTTTTTCTTTTCTCTCTTGATTTAACGAGGAAGAGGATTTTACATTGCTAAGAACATGCAATTGCATTGGAGTAGAGGTTTAGGGATAGCTTAAAAACATGTTTATAGCATTTTTCGTAAATAGCTAGAATAAGCTCAGAGCAACACA
>NC_051417.1:8530635-8532041 GCF_015228065.2 Penaeus monodon
CATCTGCAACGAGAAAGAGAAAAGATCAAATCAAGCAAAGATGTAATCATTATCTCCAGCTCATATGGCGGGACGACGAGGCAACAGGTCCTAGAAAAGTGAGTGTTCGATGCAGGATTTATAACCGAGAAAAAGGAAGAGAAATGGTGAGGAATGAAGGGCTCTGACTGGAGGGGAGAGGAAAGTCAGAATTTATATTCAGGGAGAAATGCAGGATAAGGATCGAGGTTGTTTTTATTCATCGAGTTCGTGACCACATTTTTGCGTTTAAACGCTGGATTATCATTCATTTGTGACCCGCCCCCCCACGACTCTCACACTCATCCGTCTCCTGCGAGAGAAAGGACGGGCGTGTGAGAGGGAGGTCGGGTCTTCCTCCACGCCACCACACGTCTTCATTAGCGATCGGCGCCGCCTCCGCCACTCGGCAATCACGGAGGCTGCAGCGGGAACTAATTGTACCCATATTGTTTTTTCTCTGCTATAGATTTCCTCCAGGAGAAGGATAGCCACAGAGGCATTTGCGGAAAGTTATCGCAATGCTGTGTTAAAAAATAGAAACACGTGCTCGATACCTGCAGAATACGACGACAGACATTATGTTGTTATCTCGTTTATACCGTGGTTCTGTTCCTCTTTTATCTTCGTGTACTCATTACTCTGTGTTACCGAATTGATGTATGGTTTTGTGTACGTGTGACCTGCCGCCCGGAATTCCCTACTGCCCATTACTAAGGGCCTTAATTAATGGACCGCCCTGTTAGGCCTGGCAGGGTGGCACGTGCTTGGCTAACCAGCATAAATTAGGGTTTGTTTCATGCAACTCCGTCATAGCGATTGTATCCTTGACTTCACGCGGAGGGCAGAAGGAGGAAGAATTCTTTGCAATGCAGTGGGGGAAGGAAATGAAGCAACACGCCAGAGAGCTTTTAAAAATAATACACAATCCATGATGGAATAAAGTTTGCAAGAAAGGGGAGAGACTGAATGGGAGAAAGGAGATAAGCAGCAAGATAAAGAAGATAATAAATTGAATAATAAACAGTCAGTAATGAAATGAAGTTTGCATGGAATTAGAGAGGATAAATGGAGAGGAGCAGGAGCGGAAAACTTTCCTTACGAGGGAGATAAGCAGCACAATGAAGATTAAAAAGTGAAAAATACACAATCAGTGATGGAAGCTTGCAAGAAAAGGGGGGGGGGGAAGCTGATCAAGAGGGCTAGACTTAGGAAATCTTTTAAGGGGTCTTTTTTATGAAGCATCTAAGATGAAGCGAGAATATAACAAATCTTCGCTGAAGGAATGAAATATGAAGTCGTATTTACTGAGACTACACAGAGCTTCATACAACAGACTAAGTGTAAGGTTGATTGCCGAATTACAAGAAAATGTGTGTGTGTGTGTG
>NC_051417.1:8532531-8532927 GCF_015228065.2 Penaeus monodon
ATGACATTTGTATGAAACCGAGACCGACTGTTCCGGGTGCGGGTCGTTCTCACCTTGATGTCAGATCATGCTGTGTAATTGCATTATGAGTATTCATGTTACAGGCTCATGTTACAGTGAATGAATATTGCAGCGACATGTTCCGAGCGTAGTGTTCGAGCCTGCCATTTTCTCCCCTTAGCGTGAGTCATGAGCGAAATACACGATACCATGATGTTAGTTAAAAGTTCATATTTGGGGCATTTGTGAAAGCCTGTTATGTAAGCTGTGAGTGAAATGTCTGTTACATTGCTTACGAAAATGTATTGAAATGTACCGTCATTAGTTTGATTGTAGTGCTTTTCATGCTATTAACTTGTTTAATGTATATATGAGTGTGTGTGCTTGTATTTGTTC
>NC_051417.1:8533361-8533536 GCF_015228065.2 Penaeus monodon
AGCGGCGGGAATTTCTATTATCCGGTGCAGTTGCCCCTCATTTAAAATTGGCTTTGAGCCGTGACTGCCATAAACAAGGGAGGGAAACAGCAGGTTCAAACAACAAGTTCATGTGACATTTACATCGGACGGAGTGATGAATATACAAAACTGCTGATTGACAGTGAGAAGACTT
>NC_051417.1:8534837-8535041 GCF_015228065.2 Penaeus monodon
AAAAGAAAAATACATCTATATTCATCATGACACGAATTTCGATTTGCGACGAACATATGTAATCTATTTTTGGGGTAAACTGTAACAAAGTTGAAATTGCTTTCCCCATCTTAGAATTAGTCTTTAACTGTCGAATTGGGATCTGCTTGAAGTTTGGTAATGACTTCAGTCGAGTTTAATCATGCAAAATAATTAAAATAATTA
>NC_051417.1:8535730-8536913 GCF_015228065.2 Penaeus monodon
CCTATTAATCTATTTACGTGTTTCGGTCTGTAAAAGAAGTTATGAGCATCATAATTTTATTTGTAATTATGAATCTTTATTGTAATGAAAAAAGAACGAAAAGAAAATATCGATTTTCGTAAATTTAAATATAATTCATATGCCATTTATTCATCATGTTGATTTCTCCTGTTTTATTATATTTTTTGTTCCTCTTCTCTCCTTATCATACTATTCTCTTCTCATTCTGTTCTTGTCATATTCTCTTCCTCTAATCTTATCATCTCCTTTTCTCCTCACTCCGTTATCACCACTTTTTCTCTTCATTCCGTTCTTATCGCATTCATTTCTTCTCCTTCCGTCCCTTTCTCTTTCTTTGCAAAAGTAACCTTGCAATTTGATATTTTTGGATATTGGGTCAATCTTTTCCGAAATAAACAGCGTGCGTGACTTGCCTGGCTTGACTAATATCAGCAGCTGACATTCAATCCTGTGCGTTGAAAAATCGATTGCATGAAGAAAACGCGGTCGTCATGCTGATTTTTATTATTCATATATAGGTCTTTTTTTTGCATTTTTTTATATGCATTCTCTTTTTTTCCGTTTTTTTTCCGTTTTATGGTTTAGGGTATAACGGTAGATTCGTTTCAAAATACGATTTTGCTTTTTCTATGGTGTTTATTTATCATTCGTTCATTTCTTTCTTTTTTTTCGTTGTTGTTTATCATTCCTTCATTTCGCTTTCTTTTTTCACTTTTTTCTTTATTTAATTCATCTTTCCTTTATTTGTCTTTTTTCACGTTTTTTCTTTGTTTTGTTTATCATCCTTTCATTTATATTTCTTTTTTCACCTTTTTCTTTGTTCTATTTATCATTCCTCCATTTACCTTTCTTTTATCCCTTTTTTTCTTTATTTCATTTATCTTTGCTTTGTTTGTTTTTTGTTTTTTATGTCATTCCTTCATCTATCTCTCTTTTTTCCCCTTTTTTCTTTATTTCATTTATCATTCCTTTGTTTACCTTTCTTGTTTCACCTTTTTTTTTTGTCATTCCTTCATCTATCTCTCCTTTTTCACCTTTTTAAAAATTTTAGTCTGAGCTTATTTCCCGAAAGGATCGTGACTAGCTTCGCCTGGGCCATGGCAACGGCTGCCAGTCATCCCGTGCATAAGACATGGATCAATGATGTCTTATTTACGCATTT
>NC_051417.1:8537059-8537130 GCF_015228065.2 Penaeus monodon
CTCTCTGTCTCGAACTTTCGTGTGCATCATCTTTTCTTATGGTTCAAACACACTATGAATGAAGACGTTTC
>NC_051417.1:8537419-8537529 GCF_015228065.2 Penaeus monodon
AGCGTGGACTTACACAGAGCAGACTGCAAGTTCAGGTGAGAGATATCGATCCCAAAATTGGCCTGAGGGGAAGCCGGGGGGGGGGGGAGATGGTACCGGGGTTTGAACCG
>NC_051417.1:8537580-8537914 GCF_015228065.2 Penaeus monodon
TACGAGAACATGGACAAGGGGGAGGGAAAGAGGGGGGTCGAACTACATGGGGAAAGGGAGGGAAATAGGGGGGAGGGGGGGGGAAGTTGGTTGGTAAAGAGAGAAAGAGAGAAAAAAAAAATTGAGCAGGAAAATATGGGTAAAGCGAGAGGGGCAAGCGAACAGAGGCAAGGGGAAGAGGGCAAACGCAGGAGCACGGGGGCAAGGGGGGGGAGGGAAGGAGGGGAAGAGGACAGGGGGGAGAGGAACGTCGCCTTCCGCTCACTCGTATTGATCTCGTTTGCACAGACTCGCTGGTTCCAGGCGGTCAAGAAAGTGTCAAGTACTCTTATAC
>NC_051417.1:8537944-8538035 GCF_015228065.2 Penaeus monodon
TTCATATTGCATTATAAAGGATATTTTTGGCTCGAATAGCTTCGATAGTTTATGCAAGTTCAGACTAATTACTGGTGCAGATGTCTTTTTT
>NC_051417.1:8539949-8540052 GCF_015228065.2 Penaeus monodon
CCCATTGTTGGTAACAAAGACCGGCAAAAGCTGGGTAAACCACAAACAAAACATCACAAGTTTCTTATCAAAACTCCAATATAAAATAATTCTTAAAAAGTCA
>NC_051417.1:8540370-8540694 GCF_015228065.2 Penaeus monodon
TCCTGGAGACAGGCGACTCCGCCGCCAGGGCTCATCCCAGCGCCGTGCATAAGGCAAGAGACCCGTCGAGGCAAGATTTGATGTTACGTCAAAGACTACCGGTCGTAAATGCGAGGAGGAGGCATTGATTCAGCGTTCGTGAAGTGTGAGTTTGAGGACAGGGGAAAGGAGGGGGGTGGGGAGGGCAAGGGGGGTGAGGGGAGTTGGAATGGTGGGGTGGAGAAGGGGGAGGGGGGGTGGGATTAGGGACGAGTTCGCGGTGCCGGGATGGTGTCGCGTGTCACCTTCACGTGGCATATCATCAACCCTCTCTTTCCCACCCTC
>NC_051417.1:8540940-8541195 GCF_015228065.2 Penaeus monodon
TTCCCTCCCCACCCCATCCTTCTTCCTCCCCCTCTCTTCCTCCCCCTCACCCCTCCTCCCTCACCCATACCTCCCCACCCTTCCCCTGCCCTCTACCTCCTCTGCCCCTCCCTCCTACTCCCCCCCGGGTAAGCATCTACGAACCTAGGTCTGTCTGGCTCTCTCTTCCTGCTCGGCGTCCCTCGCAAACTTTTCGCACATGGTTCTCGTATTTTTACAGGTTCTCCTTTTCTTTTCCTTCGTTTCCGTGCGAGA
>NC_051417.1:8541538-8541764 GCF_015228065.2 Penaeus monodon
CAAGAGTGTTTCTACTTGTTGAATGGGTCTGTTGATTTGTCTGAACGTGTTAGATAAACAAATGAAATGAAGATCACAAAGAATATCGAAGGGAAGGAAAGTACATGATAAATGAAAAACAAATAGAAAAGCTGATACGAAGAAAATAAATAAAGAAGCGATAATGAAGTAGATGATTCATAAAATTTAATAATGAGTAATAGAATATTCATCGCCATCATTATCA
>NC_051417.1:8542187-8542333 GCF_015228065.2 Penaeus monodon
CGAAGATGAAGGATTTTTGAAAATCGCATTATCTTCCGATAAGTTTTAAGTATCGAATGATTTGATCGAGGAACAGTTCAGTATTTTCTCTCTAAAAGATTTGTGAGATCCATTAAACTTTTGGCGGACGTGGTTAACTTTCGCGT
>NC_051417.1:8542804-8542979 GCF_015228065.2 Penaeus monodon
ACATCGATTCGATTTCTCTTTCACGTATTCTATCTTCGCCTCATTTCCACGCTCATACCCATGCTCTCCCCTCTCTCATGCCCAGATATCCAGCCTCATACCTTATACTCTAGCTAGCCTTTTAGCCCACGCCCGCCCATATCCATTTTCAGACCCACTTCTGCCCACTACCTTC
>NC_051417.1:8543049-8543381 GCF_015228065.2 Penaeus monodon
CGCTCTGTGCCCCCATATCAACCTTACCTCCTTACCCTATGCCCCTACCATGGGCACCCTTACCCCCTACCCAAACCCTATATCTCCCATTGACCTCCCCCCCCCCCCACATGGCAACCCTCTACCCCACCGCCACCCTCTGTCCTTTTCCTATGACCTTTATCCCTCCCCCCCCCCCTTTACTCAGCATCTTTTCTCACCTCTCAGATCACGCCCAGAGATCCATAAATATGTCAGCAAAGACACGCCCACGGTCACTTCCATATCTCATCCTTCCCGCCCACCCGCCACCTAGGCCGCCCACCCACCGCCGGTGCCACGTTGCAATAATT
>NC_051417.1:8543782-8544057 GCF_015228065.2 Penaeus monodon
CTTAAAAAAAACACTCAGTGAATACAGATCTCCGCCAACGCCTAGAATAAAAATGGATATACCTAAGTTTACAACATTCTTAAAAAAATATATATTATTCTCCTAGCAGGCTCGATTTCTATGATAAACCTTCCCTAGGACCACAGACAACAGACTCGTGTCTGAATTGTAGTCATGGACAGACTGCCAACAACTTTTCAAAACAAACATCGGGAACTTTTCCCATTATCCTGATGAGAAGCAAAGAAACTAAAAAAATGGACGAATAAACGAAG
>NC_051417.1:8544577-8544757 GCF_015228065.2 Penaeus monodon
AAATTTTGATAATGGTATTGACAGTTCCTTTTTACAGCAACGGGAAAGGTGTTGCAATAATAACGATGACAAAAACAAGTTTGAAAAGGCGAAAGGAATAACAAAACAGTAGCCAATAATAAGAAAAGAGGAGAGAATTGAGGAGGAGAAAGAGAGGAAGTAATTCTGATCAGCTCCTGA
>NC_051417.1:8545107-8545381 GCF_015228065.2 Penaeus monodon
GTAAGGAATCAACAATAATGAATAAAGGAAAAGGAAAACGAAAAGGAAGAGGAAATAGAAGAAGAGAGACAGAGGGAGAAAGGAAAGAAAATCGGACAAATAGAAAAGGGAAGGAAATAAAAGATAAGAACCGTGAAAAGCGAGGAAATTGGAGAATAACGAAATAACGAAAAATAACGAAATTGGAGAGGAAGCAGAGAGAGAAGGGAATGGAAAAGTAGAGAAAGAGAGAAGCGAAGAAAAATAAAGAGGGAGAGGGAGGAAGCGAAAAGAA
>NC_051417.1:8545514-8545625 GCF_015228065.2 Penaeus monodon
CAGTTCTAAAAACGAATTAATTCAACCGAAGATCATTAGCAGACGCGGTCCATGGATTATTGTTAAAAAATCAAGATGCCGGGGAAACGCAGGGAAGCGAAAGCAATGGAT
>NC_051417.1:8546191-8546261 GCF_015228065.2 Penaeus monodon
CCAGCCGATAAGAATTACTCGTATGGACATCCACTTCTACTTGCGGCTTAAAATACGAACAGTTCTTACC
>NC_051417.1:8546299-8546469 GCF_015228065.2 Penaeus monodon
AGAAATGCAATTTCGAACCGGCAGGGGGTCTAATATGACTCTGTACATCTGTTCGCTCGTATGATAGTTATGCTAGAAAAGAATTAATGGTTCTAGGATTTGTGTGAAATTACCTTTGGATATTTATGGAATCTATTATATAGAGTCTATTCTGTTTTCTTTGGGGCTTG
>NC_051417.1:8546556-8546742 GCF_015228065.2 Penaeus monodon
AGATATGGTTATTTTGAGAGAATGAGTCACGCGTCCAGGAAATCCTGCCGAAGATTGATTAGACAGACACAGTTCCTGCTTGTTAAGTTGAAACTTTGTACCTCATTGCCGGTTCTTCAACTTATTCTGTGCCTTTGATGTTTTTATTTTTTTATTGTGTTTTGCCGTTGCCTCTTCATATCTCTC
>NC_051417.1:8547302-8547517 GCF_015228065.2 Penaeus monodon
AGCTCCCGTAAACAATCCAGTCGGAGTTTGTTTAAAAATTCAGCTCAGTTCGGCGACTTGTTGATCTGCGAGTCGGCGAGTCCGTTATCGTCTAAATTCTTTTATTTTTACATAAAGATAAAACGGACTGGTTGTGTGAGTGATATTGGTGATGAGACTGATGCCGGTGTGATCACTTTGATGTTAATCAAGAGTGAAGTGGAGACTGTAGTCAG
>NC_051417.1:8547799-8547930 GCF_015228065.2 Penaeus monodon
TCTGTCCGGCCCAAAAGATATTTTATATAATTCAGGAAAAGGAACATATTCTTTGGGTTTTATTGTGTAGTATATTTCTTTTATTCGCGTTCTTATTATAACTTTTTCTTTTAACTGTTTATTTTACCTAC
>NC_051417.1:8548102-8548327 GCF_015228065.2 Penaeus monodon
CATAAATATGTTTGCATGTGTGTATATAGAATGTCTGGACGAATGGATGGACGGATGCAGTTATCAAAATATATGTATTTTTCAATCGTATTTCTACTCGGTAGTCACGAAAGAAAGATGTTTTTAAAGATACGCCTATAATACAGTCTGAGGAGACGAGATTTAGTCCCGTAGAGAGCTATCAGTCATCATTTTACATATTACTTTTGAAAGGGGTGTTAGATA
>NC_051417.1:8548740-8548964 GCF_015228065.2 Penaeus monodon
CTACAGCATATTATCAAAATACACAATATCATTTATATTAGATTTTCATCCTCAGTTCCACTGTATTTTAATCCTTCGTTTTCTCTCAAAGTATGTTCGTAAAAACTCTTTCACCCCGACTAATGCAATTCTACTAATCCGTTATTACCGCTACGACTGACAGTTTTCACTATTCCTGTCATCATTGATTTTGCAACTGATTCCGGTGAGATTCTAGCTTTTCT
>NC_051417.1:8549300-8549544 GCF_015228065.2 Penaeus monodon
CTGTTGGTACATCTGTTTTACAGTTAAATTCCGCGGCTTTCCCAACAGCCATTTACCTTCAAGATCTCTAAATATGACACGTATAACAAGTATGCAGTACATAAACATGTACAGGCATGGACAAAGGTCGTGTAGTGTGAATGAAGCTTCGAAACCCTCCTAACATACAGCAATGATCATCTGACTGGGTGTTCGAGGCGGAATTCGAAACATATTCGACAAACGTTTGAACCACGACTGTAAT
>NC_051417.1:8549774-8549850 GCF_015228065.2 Penaeus monodon
TTCTTCTCTCTGCAGTGACTGTAATTGACCATTTTAAACTAGGCGGCCAGAAAGTCTGTCGGTCTAAAGGTGAGAG
>NC_051417.1:8550275-8550418 GCF_015228065.2 Penaeus monodon
GGTGTTGAAAAAAGCCCGACGAGGAATTAGGCCTGAACACTCATTTCCATAACTTTCTACTTATACTGTTACGACGATTATAGTACTATTACTACTAGGCCTAATGTCACTACATCCTATCCATTTGCGCTATAGAGTACATT
>NC_051417.1:8551431-8551583 GCF_015228065.2 Penaeus monodon
AGTAGATTAGAACGGGATTACAAAGGCGAATTTCTCACAACTTTCATTTGTTTTATGAGCAGAGAGGGTCACGAAATCCAAATTTTAATGATGATTTTATTTAAAAGAGAATGTACATACTGCATATTAATTCTTCCTTTGAGATGAAAAAC
>NC_051417.1:8551990-8552077 GCF_015228065.2 Penaeus monodon
TACATATATATTGTAATTAAGGTAACCAAGGAGGAAACCGAAAAACGAATGATAGATAGACGATGTCCTGAGAATGATAGATAGATG
>NC_051417.1:8552805-8553351 GCF_015228065.2 Penaeus monodon
AGTAGTATTTTATCCTAGTAAAAATAATTCCTTTTCATTCCCTAAACTTTTTCACCTATTGTTAGTCATCAAATTTATCTCTTTTGTTCATTTCCATTTTATTATTCTCATATTGTATCCCCATCGTTTGTTTTGCCGTAACGATCGATTTTATGGAAATTTTAAATATAAAGTTATCTTTGGTTTTCCATATAAATTGCCTGGCCTTCTGTAACCTTTTCCTCGCCAGCTCATCTTTTAAAAGGTTTATATTTTGAAAGTTTAGAGTATGATATATCCTATTGTCCAAAAATAAAGTTATTGAATGATTACATGTAAGATATGCTGTGCAGTTTGATACTAACTTTTGTAAACAGGTACAAATGTACATGTATTGTAAAGTGCATTAATTGTACATCATGTGTGCTGTTTGCTGGTGTGTGCGTGCTATTGTACATGCAAAGAATGTCGTTATTTTCATATATGCATTTCCTTCATAAAGCACATGTGATTATTCATATTAATATTTCTTCCGCGTACATTTATAAGTCTGTGTAAGTTTGTGTT
>NC_051417.1:8553436-8553500 GCF_015228065.2 Penaeus monodon
TAGACACACACGCACTTTATCTCTCTTAACTCTTCTATTTTTTCTCCATTTTCCTATCTCCTTT
>NC_051417.1:8553598-8553786 GCF_015228065.2 Penaeus monodon
CTTCTCCATGGTTGTCTGACGCGTAGACTGTGGGCTCGCATAATAAGCAGAATCGACAAAGGAAGAGAGCAATAGCGGCCATGATACGTCGCTTTGATAGCTGTAAAAATAGCCATTATGTCTGTTAGGTTTGTGTTTACAGTCTAAGAGCTCACTTGCATGTGCATACACATTCGTAGGCTTTCAGA
>NC_051417.1:8554022-8554300 GCF_015228065.2 Penaeus monodon
TGGAGGCGGAGACAGAGAGCATCGACAAGGCAAGAGAGAGTCAACCTCACAGAAAACGAGACAAGAAAAATAAAGAAAGAAAATCCACAGAAATTTCAACCACTCACCCCCCACCCCCCTTTTCCTGTCTCTCCCGTTTCTTTCGCCGCTCCTCCTCTCGCCTCGCTGACTCCGTGAGAGCCGGGTCATTCCAGGTTACGTTCCGGAATCTCGAGACTTTACCTTCGGAATCTTAAAGTAAATTAAAGGAGAAATAAAGACTTTTTCATCGGATCGTC
>NC_051417.1:8554919-8555650 GCF_015228065.2 Penaeus monodon
TGAAATCTTTGAGAAAAAGTCAATTAAAGAACTTTCAGGGTTTTTAAAACGGATACCAGCTGCATCGATCACAGCTAATACTTAAATGCCGACCGAACAATTGGACGTATCAGACAATATGTACAGTCATTCGTTAGCCATTTATAAACATTTTCCCAATTAACTGTCACAGGTGGAGCAAATTGTGACGTGGTACTCGCACCGAGCGCAATTACCCTACGTGTGTTGGTTACGGTGGTTGTCATGGCAACACTAATTTGTTACGCAAGATGTTTCTGTGATGTTTATTATTCCCGTCTTGATGCTTCTGTGGGGATGATGGTTTTGTCTTTGTCGATCTTTATCTTGAAATTGTCTTCATCTTAGCCTTTAATCTCTATTTTCGCATTGTCATTTGTCTTAATTTATCTCATGTTTTTCTTTTTCTTGTATTTTGTTCTATATATCTTTCGTTTTTCCTTTATTTCTTTCATTTTCTTGTTTTATCTTTTTCTTCTTTGTTACCTTTTCCTTTATACTTTCTTTATATCATCTCATTTTCTTTATTCATTTCCTTATCTTATTTCGTTTCCTTTATTTTTCTTTATCTTATCTCTTTTCCTTAATTTTTTCTATCCTTTCTCCTTTATTCATTTTCCTTATCATTTTCCCTTCATTTAACGTTAACGTTTAAGTAATATATAAATAGGTAAAGAAATGAAAATGAAAACTCTCGCCTTACCAACGTGTCA
>NC_051417.1:8555722-8555959 GCF_015228065.2 Penaeus monodon
TCGAAACGTCCATCCTGCGACGCGGGTGACAGAATCCTTTCTAAAAGTTGGATCCCGTCCGCTCGCCAGCCTGTCGTCGGTCCGGATAGCGCAGAATTGGGCAAATGTTCAAGCTATATCCAGAAGTAAAGGGAGCCGAGCAGGGGATAGAGAGGGAGTAAGAGTGTGGATGAGTGAGAAAGGGAGAGGGTAGATGGGGAAAAAGGGAGAGGGAGTGATAAGGAGAATGCGAGAGAG
>NC_051417.1:8556166-8556393 GCF_015228065.2 Penaeus monodon
ATAGCTTTCCTCCCCTGGTTTCTCAATTTTCGCCTCCTCTCCCTCGCTCCCCTTTCCCGATATTTCCCAAAAAGGAGGGAGAACACCAAATCCCAAAGTTCAATATATGCACCGTTGACTTTCCTTGTACTAGAAAGCACAGAGCAGTGGGGGAGCCGAGTCTCCCTCGCGCGTACAAATTTCAACGCATTCATCTGACCTTACAAAGGGTCGCACTTTGCTCTTCC
>NC_051417.1:8556549-8556781 GCF_015228065.2 Penaeus monodon
GCATAAAAAAAACAAGGTTGCAATATTCGAGATGAACCGCGAACCTGAATGCAAGAGCGATTTGAATTATTCTGAGCGACGGAATAAAAGAACAGGAGTAGAAGAGAGGGACAGAGAGGGTCGGGGAATAAAAGCGAATAGGGAATGGGAAGGAGAAAGAGGGAGAAACAAGGCATAAGGAGAGGATGTCGTAAGGACGGAAAATATCATAAAGAGAATTATGTAAATGTCT
>NC_051417.1:8556957-8557908 GCF_015228065.2 Penaeus monodon
CGGACCGAAACAGGAACGGAAGCCGAGGGACGGCGTAGCCTCTCACAAAGCACACAGCACATCAAAGTGAATTCGGAAACGGGTGAACGGATACAGTGGTTTTAATGGCTCCAGAAGGAAGGGTGGTGAGAGTAAGAGGGTTCTGTAATGATTGTGGGAATAGGAACAGCTGTTCTAAGTAGGCGGAGGAGAACGGGGATGGGCGGAGGGGGGGGGGGGGACACTGTAGGAGTCGAGGAAGAAGGAGAGGGGTAAGGGTGGGTACGGGTTGCAGGAGGCGAGGAGGGCAGTACAGGGTGGGAGTGGAGGCTGTAGGAGGCGAGGGAGGGGTAACCTGGTGTGTGATTCCTCGTTGTGTGAAATGGTTTTGATTCTGAGGCGTGGGTTAAGGATGTTAAGAATGTGACTTTCTGAAGTAGATGATTTGGCTAATTCTCTGTTGGTACATTTTTTTTTTTTTACTTATATGCACTTACTCTTTGTTAATTATTATATATATTCGTCGTGCCTCTTTGCTAATTGTAAATCATATATATTTGTCTAATCGCAAGAACGTTAAAGTTTACCCTAATCCCTTCACATCATTAGGGGTTCTGAAATCTCTTTGGGATAATAAACCTGTTTATCTTAATGCTATCACATTATCATCTGTTATGAAGCTTCATATACATTTTTTCCCATCTTTATCGTCTAGTTATCTGTTATCTAACACCTTTAACTGCTAGACAATACTTGCACAGTGCATAGAACCAAGGACGATGATAAAAGTCTTCTTTACAACCTCTATTTTAACGTCATAACCAACGCACAGTAACGTGATGGTGCGTGCTTTTCACAGACAGCCAATCTAGTAGGTTGCCGTGTTTTACGAGCTGACACGCTATCGCTGCAGTAGTGCACTCGTAAGGCTTTCTGTTGCATAAGCTGTCGAAAAAGGAAAGGGGTTTGGGA
>NC_051417.1:8558091-8558389 GCF_015228065.2 Penaeus monodon
GCTACAACAAAAGGTAAAACAAATGACTTAAAAATCTTTCTTTCGCCTGCCTGAAGCAGAAATACAAAGCAGAAAAAACGAGAAAATCTTCCAAAAATATCATCCCTAACGCATGCTCGACTGCACACCATGGAAAGGGTGCCAATAATCTAATGCAGCTGAAAAGGAGAATTGGAAGATAAAAACTAATATGGGAAATACGAGGAAACGTTTTAAGCTTAAAATCAAGGAAGAGCGGAGAACGAGAGGATTAAATGCCCAAGGGAGAAGGGAAGAGCTGCATACGCAAGCAGAAATT
>NC_051417.1:8558424-8558504 GCF_015228065.2 Penaeus monodon
TCGTTTCAAGCGCGATTATTTTCGAATTTCTTTGGGGAATATGGCGCGAGGAGTCTGGCGTCGGGGCCTCGGGTCGTCTT
>NC_051417.1:8559369-8559714 GCF_015228065.2 Penaeus monodon
CCCTTACGTTAACCGTCTGTAAAATTGAATTAACCTGTAATAAAAAGTCTCTGAATATTCTCATTACAATTAAGCTTTATCTGTCCCTTTTTGCACGCGCGAAAAACACCGATTGTAATAAATAAACGCCCAGTTATCACGGCGGGTAAACAAATGGGGTGACCTTGGAGCAATGAATTTATAGGCCTATCCTTCGCCAACTTCCGCCATGGAATCTATTTCCAGGTCACTTCCGACAGCGTGAAATTACGAGCCTCACGTCAACGCAAGTCACTGATGAAATGACATGAAAATCGTTAACGCTAAATTAACCGCGGCCAACACAGGTGTTAGAAATGCTCAAAT
>NC_051417.1:8559747-8560455 GCF_015228065.2 Penaeus monodon
AGCTGCGCAAAATTATGCCATGTACTGCTTTTTAGAATATTATTTGTAGATATGTACGATCATGTCATCATTTTTCCAATTATCCTTCTGTTCCGTTTTGTGGCATTAATCCAAGTTAGAAGTTTCTGCAATACGAATATCCAGGGTCAAGACGTGTATTTCCGGGGCCTCCGTTCTCTCTCAATATCCAGGACAAGGTTTAGTAGTTCAGCGGGGAAGCAGACTGCAATATATGTTCAAGCAAACGAGATCGCTCGCTGGTGGTGGAGGCCAGACTGGTTTTAACAAAAGGATTTGGCTTGTTTGCTTCCCGCTTACGAAGACAGATTGAGAGGTACCTCTCTTAGCCACGATGGATAATCCTGTACGTTCTATGCGATGGTGAAATAATGAGAAAAAACATCTCTCACTTTTATTCGTAAATGATAACTCCTATGAATCTTAGGCGTTATATTTGAAATGAGCACAGAGAAATAACTATTTTCATCTCGGAAGCAAACAACTATAGGAAAAAAGACATCATTATCAACCCTAATCCCTTCTTGTTCGCATACGCAACTGAAAAACAGCTCCTGTTCTACCTAAGGAGTGGACAAGACTTCTGGGGAACTGCAAATGTATTTCTCCACACTCGTTGCTCTTTCCCCTTGCAGCCCTGAATATTTGATCATCCAGATTATTTATTCGGAGACCACTCTCTGTAGCCCT
>NC_051417.1:8560486-8561120 GCF_015228065.2 Penaeus monodon
ATAACCGAACTCACCAGAGAAGCAGAAAAGGCTTGGTTTGTGACAACTACTGCAGTGAAACAAACAGGCACATTCATGAGTAGCCGACCTCATACCAATGCTAAAGCAGCAAATACTGCAAACATACTTTTACAGATTTTAAACTAATAATGGAAACTAGTATCATCCATGGGACAGTCACGCTCTAGTCTAGCAAATTAAGAACTATGCCATCCCTCATCTAAGCTCCATTAAAGGACTATGAACACAGCAAGACTTTTTGCAGAACAGCACGTAATCCCTTCCCTGGTTTTCTTCTCGTAAAAAAAGCTCTACAGACACACATTGGGTAATGTGCGACACTCGCAAACTTCCGACATCGATAACAACTTACATGTAATTTCATCACTCTTCCCTATATCTTCAAAGTTTAAGGAAGTTAAGCTTCCCTCGAAAGGACGATGATATAATTCAATTGCCGTCGCTCCATCTAAGAGAATTATAGTCGAGGATAACTTTATCAATTACTTGATAGACTCCAGAGACGGAAGAGGAGACGGTACTGTATATGCTGTCGATGTACAATACTTTACCTTGCCTGTACGTGTAATGCAGAAAAGATGAGGGATATTCGACGAATTCCTAAGAATCTATC
>NC_051417.1:8561507-8561794 GCF_015228065.2 Penaeus monodon
TGCTATTTTTTTTATCCCTGTCCCTCAGCAAAATTCTTCTTTTCTGACTGAACAACATGAAACGAGAAAAGTTAGACATTCGGCCAGAAGAATATCTTATTAGGCATTCACAACGCGTATTAGTTAGAAGAAAGTTACTGGACAGAGAGAAAGGCTGTAGCTCAATGCCAGTAATATCCGTTTAATGAATCATCTCAGTGCCGAGAAAACTTGATTAGTTTTGTTACTGCTTTTGGTTCTCGTTTTCAAGAACGTCATTCACCATTCATGTACACGTAAGCACAAAC
>NC_051417.1:8561823-8562876 GCF_015228065.2 Penaeus monodon
AGTATAATCAGAGTTACTCTTATTACTGAAAATAATACAAATTAAGTAAGGAATTAAGTACCTTGAATATATTCACATTTGAATGTTCAGAACTTAAATTAAAATGTCAATTTATTTTTCCTCTGTATGCCACGACTATATTGACGGGTTTCTTTTAAAGTCTTCGGACAAAACTTGCCAGATTTCACTTACTCACCTTCAACAACAAGACTAGAACCAAAACAAGTTTTCAAGTCTTAAAAGGTAAATGAAAGCATAATAAAGCAAAACAAACAATTCAGAAGTGCTCTTTTGTTTTCTTGTTTAAACGCAACAGCAAATAAACAAGCACGGGCACTAAAGTAAATATAGCTTCCGACCAGGAGACACCTGTGGCGCTGAACGCAAATTTGTGGGAAGTGATTATTGCGATTGGATAATAACTGCCTCTTCCATTTCCATCTGGGGTGTCTCAGCGGTTGCAAGTTGCATGTTATGCGAAACAGAGAGGTCATGACCCCCTTTCTTTTGTGATATTGGTGACATATATCCTCGGGAATTACGTTTGCGAAAATGTTTATTTTCACATAGATTTTCGTTTGATTCATTTCCAGCGAAGTGGTCGCTGGATTGAGGAGCTTAAGTGCAATCCGGACATGTTATGCGCCAGCAACAGAGACGCGGAGATTATTAGGAATAAAGCCGATATGCAAAGCGGATGAGGGAGATGAGAAAACGCAGACAGCAAAGAAGTCTGTGATAAAGGAAGATAGAGATATCAAGAAAATACATACACTTTCTCTCTACAACACCAGATGATAATCATGATACAGCGGCAAAAGTAATGATAATGAAATTACAGATAATATCATAACTGAAAGGTATTAGTGTTAATCTACACATATCTGATACGTGATATGGCATAGCAACAGGAGCCAGGGATGACTTGTGTGAGTTATATGAGTTAATTAATAATTAAATTGATAGTTGATCGGTAACTGATACATTGGAATGAAAGAAATAAACAGACGTATAGGCGTAGGATTAAGATGTAAGGGAATCATTAGCTTGATG
>NC_051417.1:8562918-8563029 GCF_015228065.2 Penaeus monodon
TACTTTCTTGTTTATTCATCTAAGGCACTTTTTACCCTTTAACTTATAATATATTAGTCGGTAATAATGGATCTTTGTTCTCCACTACTGTTATGTAAAACTGATAACAAT
>NC_051417.1:8563260-8563630 GCF_015228065.2 Penaeus monodon
GAAAATACACGTCAATTTCGCTTCCATAAAGGAGAATAGAATTTCTCACTTAATACTTCCGTGTATAAGAAATAAGACAATAGGCAAGAATATTAACTATTTTTCTCCATCGCCGAGAGCAGAAACATGACGCTTTTCCTCCCTCAAAGCATCCTACGCAGGAGATACAGTTTAGCCACACACACGTTGCTCTACATGTGAAAACGTGCCCGAGGTTTTGCTTGTTTGTTGTTATTCATTTTAGTCATTTTCTGCTTCGTTATAGTAGTAATTATAGTAACGGTGATGAGATCTTAAAGCTATTAAAGATACAGTGACAACAAGAGGCTAAGTACAAGAGAATAGATGTAATGATTTGATCTGACATTGG
>NC_051417.1:8564341-8564535 GCF_015228065.2 Penaeus monodon
AATTACTCATCTCGATTCGGAGTTTCTCTAATGAGGAAGGAGACGGTGCAAAAAGTTCCATATTCTCTCTGGGACTTAGGCGAATTCCTCGATTTAAATTTTCTCTCAAGTTACATTTCGAAGTCATCGTTTGAAAGTCTCAAAGCTGAATGTCCAAAGTTAAAGATTTTCTCCTTGTATTTTTTCCTGTTTTT
>NC_051417.1:8565303-8565601 GCF_015228065.2 Penaeus monodon
TGATTTAAAGGCACTGTATCGCTCCGCCCTTCTTTTACATCACAAAGACAAATATCCCCACATAAGTTCTGTTCAAAGAAAGCCTCCAATAAAATGCTCTTTATCTGTGAACGGAAGCGCCATCCCTAAACACGGGTCTTCTGAGGATTATGCACAGATTCGTTTACGCCTCTCGAGACACGCCGCGCTCCCTGTCTTAAATCCTCTTTGAGAGATCACACATTTGAATCTTATGCGTTGCTGTTTCCATACTTGATATCTTTGGATTCCCTTGCTGGATTTTAGGTGAAGTGTTTCG
>NC_051417.1:8566040-8566609 GCF_015228065.2 Penaeus monodon
TTGCAACTTCGTATGGTAAAAACTTTCGAATATTATGTTGATATCTTCATGTTCAGTAGCACACTTCCCTTTTCCCTCTCATAAAAGAACATCACCCGCGGGGAACTACATCTTATCCCATAACACACTTCCGAATGTTCTAGGCTACAATATATATTCTCATCCTTCTATTGTTGTTCTGACAAGTCGGAAGGAGAGCGACTAAGAGTCTCATTTTTTCAGCTGACACTTTTTTTTTTTTTTCAACACGTCTCTCTAAGGATATTACACGAAGAGGAAAAGAAAATAAAGGTGAATAAGAGTGATAGCTTATAAGGATCAATAAAAAGATATTATCGCCAATGAACGCGTCACTTTGTGCGAAGAAATCCAGATAATGGTGTTTGTCGAGGGTGCGTTCTCGCCTCAACACTTCTCCTAACAGGGGCGCGACAAAGAAAAATCAGGGCCACTGCAGATGATGGCTTTGCCTCGACTTTTAGTGCTAGAACCTATATTTATCGTCTAGGCCACTCAAAGACTGCTGTGCTGCTCGCGCCCTCGATTTTATCTCACGAGCTTGAATTCGA
>NC_051417.1:8566699-8566769 GCF_015228065.2 Penaeus monodon
AAGAAAGACGGAAATATGGAGATAGACGACAAATGGTGTAAAATGTCGAAACCTACCTGGATCTAGTACT
>NC_051417.1:8566914-8567297 GCF_015228065.2 Penaeus monodon
ATAAATCCTAATAACTTCCAACGCCACTTGAAATTTGCGTCTGGGCCCACGACTCTTACGAGGAAGGAATATTTTAATTCCCAAACATTCAGACGAAAACAAGAAAAACAATAAGGAAGGTGGGAAGAGGAAGAGAGAGAAATTGAAGAGGTCGCCTGCAGAAGCCTCGAGAGACCTACCTATTTCTCCTCTCCCTCAAAGAATCGCCGGAAACGTGGCCGAGACAGCTGCTACGGCCTCCCCCAAAACACGATCAAGGGGCCGACGGAATGGGCCCAGTCGCCGGAGAGATAAACATGGGAATGACTTTATCGGTCGAGCCAGATCACGAGCAGAAGGAATTCAGGTCCATAAGCTCATAAAATAGTGATGCGACGTCGTGG
>NC_051417.1:8567331-8568158 GCF_015228065.2 Penaeus monodon
TTGTTTATGTGAGTTTTTTTTCCCCTTCCTTGATGTCGTTTTGTCTTTAGGCAGGACAGGTTTATTCTACAGTATGTTGAGATGTCCTTAAGTATCATCAGTAATAGCAAGTGAAATATAGGATATTAAGAAGGAAATCCATTGTAAAGAATGGAGTACAAACACCTAAATACATTCCACAAACCATACTTTACTCTAAAACTACAAGATCAAACTCTGATCAAAAGTTCAAATACTCCACAACAACTTTACATCGCCAAAACACAAACTCTCCAACAAGGTTATAATTCTCTTAGAATAACAATAATATTTCGCTCTAGAGAAAAAAAAGGGATGAGTGGAAAAGCAAAGGAGATTTGTAGCTTGACGTGCAGACTTTGAAAAAGTAATAAACTGAAAAGGCTACGCAGAAAATATAGACATCTGACCAAGCACTAAACTTGTTAGTCTGGAAAAAAAATGTAACAGAATTAGATCAACTGCTCCGAAGCTTGAGAAAGAACACGAATTTTAAATAAGAGGGATTATGCTGTTTGAAAATAGATGCAAGGCGAAGGAGAAATATGAAAGACTCGGGTACAGTTTAACAAAGAGAAGAATTGAAAGAAAACGAAACAAATGTTTTCCTTTGAGATTTAAAAAAAAATGCTGTGACTCTTTAAAGCGAAAGGAGACGCCACTATAAAAACTAAAACATTAGTATTCCCAAAAGAAAGTATGAGCTGATTCATGTTGTAGCATTTAAATTAGTACAGGCACTGATCAAAGAGCACAGTACACTAATCTTTGGGATTTGGAATCATTAAATGGAGGATTATGGGCCGCTT
>NC_051417.1:8568846-8569547 GCF_015228065.2 Penaeus monodon
AATTTGCATATCCTACGATAATTGTCAAATAATCATATTATACCAAGAAATCAGAACCATAGTCTAAACTTATTCCCCACCTTTTTAAAGACATCGATATAATCATCAACAATAGATTCGAACTGAACATATATTTTGTATTCATTTAACATACTTGCTGTTTGCTATTTGCATGTCTATGTCCATAAAAGAGACGGATGGAAATATGACATAACACTAAACTTTAAGGAGGTTCAAAAGCACCGTCTCCTATGAAGCTCTGGTGATTTTTACGTCTAGTTATATTTCATATATGATGATAAATATAATGCATATAAATCAGGTACATACCCAGAGGGTTTAAGAATCTACTGCCAATATTGTCTAATCAGTAGAATATATTACAGAGTTACTTTACTTTCCTTTTTAAAATTCTAATATAGACTGAACAATAAATCTTGAGAAAATCGTCAACAGAAGAGAATGTATGAACGCGGAGAGGGAGATTGACGCAATAGATTATTGATAGGCTTGGTAGTCAATAATTAACTAATATCGAAATTTATAAAGGGCGTTGGTCAATAATATTAATGTACACTTCGATTTACCGGAAGAAGATCCCAAAGCTGCGTACAAATATTTTCGTTCGAAAAAGAGAAGAAAAAAAAAATTCAGGAGACAAATTTTAGCGACAAAGTGGATGTTTTTAGTGCTTGTGGGAA
>NC_051417.1:8569583-8569661 GCF_015228065.2 Penaeus monodon
CATTCTTAGAAATAGTACTGCATCTTTCTGTTTCACCAGAAAAATGAAAAAATATTTCTTATTTAGCAAGAAGTTAAG
>NC_051417.1:8569775-8570343 GCF_015228065.2 Penaeus monodon
GTTTTCAATTCGCAGAACGAAAACTGAATAGCAGAGCAAATAAGAACGTGAACAATTATCCCGTCCTGTGAAATATCCATAAGGGAAGGAAAAGGCAAAAAAAAAAAACTTTTGGCCTCAGACATGGATAAGTTACCCCTCATGCTCGCTGTAATGGACATTCAGTGAACAAGATTAACCATGGGAACAAAATGTAATAGAATTAGTTTCACGTGTCTGCCTATAAAGACTAATTTTCCTTTTAACTCGTTACAAAGCTCTACGCTCGAGCTCGAGAGTCCCTTTGAGCGTGGTGTTAAAGGTGAAAAACATGGGTAAAGGTGTGGAAGAACAGACTCTAATCGCATGATCAACTTACATCACATGAGATCAACAGTATTCGTTTTCGGAAAATGTGTTTATTTTTGTGCCAGTGGTTTGGAATCTCTCGTGAACAACTAAACACTGAACGACTTCCTAATCTCTTTATCACGATTAATAGTCTATTACATTATGATCAAAAAGTAGAACAACAAATGCCCACAGAATAAACTAACTTAACTTGAAAGCAAGCAAATGACTCATATCA
>NC_051417.1:8570378-8570642 GCF_015228065.2 Penaeus monodon
CGCTTTCCTTCTCCCACTTTGACTTATTGTCCATGAATCACACACGGACACAGAGCTGAACAATGACCCCAGTGTTCCATGTGACGGGCCCCTTCGCTTCTTTGTTCCAGCAGTGATGGACGTGAACCTGAAGGTTTGCAAACACAGATGTTTACATTAGTATTGGCTCTACTGTTCATTAGGGCGAGGGTCCCCCAGCGCTGCCTGTTTGATCGGTCATATTTCTTGGCGTTGCGCTTCCATTGCTCTTAATATCTGCATCCG
>NC_051417.1:8570721-8570900 GCF_015228065.2 Penaeus monodon
ATCTGTGAACTTTCCTGTTTGCTTTAAGTTTGCGTGAGGTACAGTATTGGATTTTTCTAAGATATAGAATTTTACTTTGCAACTTGACTGGCATATCTACTATGTTTTTTTTTTTTTTTTAGCTCTTGGTGTGTATTGATTACATAGCTGTCCTTTAGAGGCATGGTATGAATTTTCAT
>NC_051417.1:8571251-8571362 GCF_015228065.2 Penaeus monodon
CCTCGCTGTTTTCGACACCCGATAGAATCTGACATCTTTAAAAATATCAAGAATTCTGGGGAGCTTCGAAGTCCGACAGAATAACGGTGGGTAATTCAAACTCAAATTTAT
>NC_051417.1:8571555-8571809 GCF_015228065.2 Penaeus monodon
CAGGCATGCGAAAGCTCAAAAAATGAATAGAAAAAAAAGAGAGAGAAAAAAGGACCCCAGTATGCAAACACAGACATAAATATTTACGTGAATTCCGAGGCAGCTTTAAATCCTAACCCACCCGTGACGGTGACAAGTTTCCTTTCGTTCTCTGATCTTGTCTTCCAGTGCAGTAGCCTCGCCTTGCCCTCGCCCAAGATGGCCCTCGGTGCCACGGCCAAGTGCTCTGCCGTCTAGTCTCATGCTCTGGTTTG
>NC_051417.1:8572095-8572509 GCF_015228065.2 Penaeus monodon
CATGTGGGTGTGCTGCGCGCGCGTGTGCGTGTATATATAGACATGCGTTTATGCATGTCCGCTTGCGCCATTGTCTTTGTAGCTCCGTCGCCTCCCTCCCCCATTGCCGGGCCTCCCTCTCCGCACCTCTGCGCAGCTCCCGCCAAAAGCAGCATGTTTTATTTCACTGTGAGGTAAGGTCAAGTGGACCAAAACGCCACCGGCTGAAGGTCACCTGCGGGCCTTCCACCGAAAGCAGTGACCTCTGAAACAATCCCGTGACCTCATCATTTCTCCTTTGTCGGCAGAGGGACGCCACGAAGCAACAGTCGTGGGGTAGGTCGGCCTGAAGAACACGCATTGTTTTCCCTCCCTGCGAGAACGGAAAACATTTCCAGGAAATATTTCTTAAGGAAGAGGGTAATGCACGAACGG
>NC_051417.1:8572601-8572955 GCF_015228065.2 Penaeus monodon
CGTCCCCCGGAAAAGAGGGAAGAGAGCAGGACGCACCCCGGGGACATGGGGATGGGCCTTCATCTGTAGGGGAGAGAGAGCCGGGTAGTTTGGGCGGTCGGTGCGAGGAACATCGATCGGTTCGCGCCACGCCCCACCACCGCAGACTCCCGAAACCCGCCCGACCGCCACTCAGCCCCTCGTGGCGGTCGTGGTTGCGCCCCGGGCCGTAGGGGCGGGGGCGCGCTGGGGGGAAGGGCGGGTGGGGGAGGAGGGAAAGAGGGAGCAGCTGGAGGGAAGGAAGAAGCGAAGATGGGGAAAGCGAGGGAGAGGGTGAGGAGGGGGAAGGAATCATGACGACACTCGTACGGATCG
>NC_051417.1:8572992-8573214 GCF_015228065.2 Penaeus monodon
CGATGCAGAGAAATAGATAAAACTGTCATGGGTCCTGCGTCTCGAGGGTGTAATTATTTGCACGTGGGATGATGCCCCTAAGGGACGGAAGGGGCTAGTGTAAAGGGGAAGAGGCGAGCGCGCGTTACAACCACTGCCGCCGGAAGTGTAGGTTGACTCAAGCAGACGCAGAGAATATTTATGAAACGAAGAGAGGGAGCGGGAGGAGTGTGTATATACGTG
>NC_051417.1:8573316-8573381 GCF_015228065.2 Penaeus monodon
CATACATATCTGCAAAAGGTGTGAGTGCAAAACTGAATATTTATGAAACGAAGAAAGTGAGAGGG
>NC_051417.1:8573655-8573765 GCF_015228065.2 Penaeus monodon
TTGCTTTCCTGTGTTTCTAGTATACGCCAATGACGAAAAGGAGAGAGGAAAAGCTGATATAAACCTTCAAAAGGATACGAATACAAATACGAATATCATGTCTGTGCTTA
>NC_051417.1:8573802-8574611 GCF_015228065.2 Penaeus monodon
CTACTATACAAGCGAAAAAATATGAAACGGGGACAAAATAGGAAAATAGATATACAAACCTACAAAGGATATAAATAGAAGCTGAAAGACGATAAACTATTTTTTTATCAATTTCTTCATCTATACCTTTTATTCATTTATCTTTATTACTTTCCCTTGCTTCTAGTATACACAAAGCAATATCAGAGGATAGGCAAAAAGTATGCAAATTAGGTCTGGCTATTGTTGTGTGGTTGCGGGTGTCTCTTGCTTACATAACTATCCTGCTACTATGCAAAACACGAGGCGATTTGTATTATAGGGACGGCATAGTTATACGGCTATTAATGTGTATGTTAAACAGCAGGGGAGGGAAGCGATGATAGACTCGAAAAGTTGCTATTTTTAGCAGTTTGTAATCAATAATTCTGTCGGTATAGTGATAAGGTAATAGCCAGGGCTCCCGGCGGTTGTTTTAATACCTTCTGATATGGAGGTGATCTTGTGTATTCGATAGTTATGGCAGAATATGGTACAGTGGAGAAAAAAAAGCTTTTAGTTTATTAAGAACAAAAAAGGCGGGGAAAAAAATCACGCGGAATCAGAGTATCAATAAACTCCTTACGATAGTATGGTTATTAGTCGAGGCGGGGAGATTCCTATAGAAAATTCTTGATGATATGTATATGATAAGACTAAAATAAATGGAAGAATATCAACAGCACAATGGAAAGAGGATAGAAGGGACGAAAGATATATTGTTAGAATCGGAGGAGGGCGTGGGACAGAGAGGGTAGAAAAAGTGTATTGGGTAAGTACCCATATCATGC
>NC_051417.1:8574662-8575183 GCF_015228065.2 Penaeus monodon
CCCCCGCAACTCTTTGAGATAAAAATGACAATAATGAATGTCATGCCCGACAATGAATCACGCGATGACATGGTATTTCACGCCCCATTACCCGACATCCATCGAGGAAATCACGTATTATCATATGGCAATTACAAAATGACTTACTCAGACAAATGGATGAGCGCGGATGCACAGACACCTCCAAAAATAACGTCCCGGATCGTGTGTCATAATGACAGTCAAGTTTAATGTCCTTACGTGATTATTCAGGCTTTATAAAGGAAGACAAAGAATGCCTGTTCCTTCAGTCATAACTGTTTCATATTTCTCTCTTAACTAACTGGTGTCGGGAATGGAGGTTTATCTTTCCGCTGATAAATGGGTTTTAGCTTTTAATGGTCTTCCATTATTGTTATGATGCTCTCTTTGTTTTCTAGTAGCTCTTTCGTTCTCTCGTTCGTTATTTTTATTGTTTTGTTTGTCAGTCTCTCTCTCTATTTATTTAATCCCTTTCTATGTGTTTTGTTTTGGTTTTCTTC
>NC_051417.1:8575362-8575714 GCF_015228065.2 Penaeus monodon
CTTACATGTGCGTAGATACTTGTGTGTGTACCTTATAGACTATCTTTATTATCTTTCAACTTGATCACATCAAGTATCCTTCCAACTTAAAACGTTTGATAATGGACCTTATTTTAGTGCTTACATTAGCAAAATTGCCTCGTTGATAAACTCCGTGTGATCTCGATGTTCAACATTAATCTATTATAGTTTCTTTATTCTGGATATTGTAATCTGTATCATGATTAATTGAACAGCAATATATTTAAGTCATGTGAGTCAGTTAAAGCGACACATCACCTGTTCACTGAATCAAACGGGGATTGTGCTGTGTAAGAAGTGCATGTTGAGTAGTATTGTAATATCTCCAGCG
>NC_051417.1:8576507-8576797 GCF_015228065.2 Penaeus monodon
CCGGTTTTCATCCGCGTGGAACGAGCTCTTTCCTCCTTTTCAGAAAACGTGTCCGACCTTTCGTCCACCGAGAAAATGATAGAAACATATACAAGTTTTTTTTTCAGTCTTCCTTTTCTCGTCATTTCTCTACGACCATACCAGCTCGATCCAGTTAGGATGGCGCTGAAGGGACAAGAGCGAGTCGTTGGTGGAGAAGGGAACAAAATCCTTTGTGGGAATAGGATAAGGATGGTAATGGTGTTGTTAAGGATAATGGTACATGCGTGTATACGTACAGAATCACATCC
>NC_051417.1:8577080-8577556 GCF_015228065.2 Penaeus monodon
TAACTGGCCACTTGATGTAAGGAAATTAAGTGTTAACCAACGGAGGGGTCTGACGGAGGAGGAAATTATCCAACTTCGGAGTAAGAATGGACGTCCTCGGCAGGATATTGGACTTTTTAAGGACTTCAGGAGAGAACCTCGCCCGTACATGAGACTTGGCAATCAGCTGAGTGAAAGACTGGCACGCCTGTGGGCAGTGGAACAGGAGTTTGATTTGGCGATGCTCGTCTCGAATGTGGGTCCAGTCCTCCATTCCCCTTCCCTCCTCAATAACGCTAAAATGAGATGCTCTTTCATGCAGGAATATGATGCTCTCTGATTTGAATATATAATACCCCCTGAAATGAAAATCTAATACCCTCTAAGATAGAAATATGATACTTTGTGAAAAAAAATTATGATTCGATACTCACTAAGTAAATGATTTTTCCAGTCAAAAATATGTTTTTGCTTTTAATCAAGAGCATGTTCTCGGT
>NC_051417.1:8577585-8578515 GCF_015228065.2 Penaeus monodon
TTTGCTATTTCATTTACAAATATTATAAACGTTAGATAATAATACTCTATAATTCGATAATATATCACTCCGAACATCAAGAAAATTGCACCATTTCAATCAAGAAAATAACGCTCTTCAATTAAGGCAAAACTTAAAACCAAAACGAACTCACGCAGCGCAATTTCTCAACAGGTATTGGCATTAATCTTGAGTGCATTGCTCACGCCAGGAGGCAGCTTCCACGGCCCGAGGGAGCTATTATGAACAGAGCTTAAGACAAGAAGAGCAGGAATTACTCATGCCTGGAGTGAGTAAATTGTGTGCGAGCGAGGAAGGCGGTGCGGGAATTATTTTGCGATAGATTATTCACATGTTATTTCACACGATTAATATATCGAATAATGAAATGATGATTTAAAGATAATATCTTAAGTATAAGCATCTACTTGGCAGTTTTCAGGAATATTCAGTATAAAATAAAACTTTTTTTTTTTTATGTAGAAAATCAAAAGCAAGAATATTTCAAAAGCTCCATTTTTCCGAATAGACAGGTAATATGAAATTCACTAAAATAAATCACTGTGCATTAATTTATGCAATCCTAATTTTGGAACAAATAAATACAAATTGAAATAACAAAAATATAATTTTGTATCACTCTATGGCCTCTTTTTTTAATATATATGCAAATATCAAAATATCAAAACATATCATATTCGAATCACTCGGTGTATCTCTCTTTGGAACAGAGAAATACAAAGCAAAACCATAAAATTATAATTTTGTATCCCTCTACGCATCTTTTTGCAATAAATATGTACAAATTAAGTTGAAAAAATATATATAACTCTCTTTTTTTAGATATAAAATTAATCAAGAAAAAATGACATTTTTATATCACTCTCCGCAATCCTCTTCTAGGAACTACTATGCAAAAATTAAGATAAA
>NC_051417.1:8578595-8579191 GCF_015228065.2 Penaeus monodon
GTATCATATTTTGATAACTCTATACACTCGTTTTTTTAACATAGAGATAAAAGATTATATCAATAAAAATATCATCTTTTTGTATCACTCTCCGCGCTCCTCTTATCGGAACAGAATTTTTTAAAAATCAAAACATCAAAAAATATCATATATGAATGACTCTAGCGCATTTTTCTTTTCTATTTTTTTAGAAAAATAGATAAAGATCAAACCAAGAAAAATGCAATACTTGTATCCCTCTGTGCACTCCACTTCTGGAACAAATATGCAAATTTCAAACCAACAAAAATGATCCTGTATCGCCCACCATACTCTTTTTTGAGACAAAAATCAACGTCCTTTTTGTATCACCGTTCGCTCCTCCATTTGGAATAAACACCTCAAGGGAACGACGGCAACCAGGAATTTAAAATTTAAAAAATATATATATATTTAGTCCCTCGATTCCCGAGGCCGCGGCGGGGTCTTGGCAGGAAGCTCGACATCTCGCTTCGCCGGCAACTTCTTGGATTTCGAAATTCATTCTTCTTCGGCGCAGGGAGAGGAATGTAGCTACGTACCCGCTTGTATCCTTTTCTCCGTTTTTTTTCCACATA
>NC_051417.1:8579382-8579472 GCF_015228065.2 Penaeus monodon
ACATGTATGTGTTTATTCAAATGGATACACACAAATATGAATACATACGCATATACCACCCCTCGTTTTTCTCTCCTCTTCGCGAACGGA
>NC_051417.1:8579818-8580247 GCF_015228065.2 Penaeus monodon
ACCTGAAGGATAATGTACACCGAAGCCGTCTTGTGACCTGATCTTCGGCGACCTTCGGGCTCTCGCGCTGAGGAGATGGGCGGGGGAGGGGAGTGGAGGGGGGGAAAGGGGATAGAGAGGGAGTGGAGGGGGGGTAGAGAGGGGAAAGGGGGTTGGAGAGGGGAAAGGGGGTGGAGCGAGGGGAGTGGAGGGGGTGTGGGTGGAGAGGGGAAAGGGGGGTGGAGCGAGGGGAGTGGAGGGGGTGTGGGTGGAGAGGGGAAAGGGGAGAGAGAGGGGAAAGATGTCTTTGCTCCTCGTGCTCTTACGACCTCGCTGCGGTTAGGGTGGGAAAAGGGGACGCCTTGGACGGCTGTTTTGTCTTTTCTCTCTGTCTCTGTTATCTTCCTCCCCTTCTTCTTCTTTTCTCTCTTCTCTTTTTCTTTCTTTTAT
>NC_051417.1:8580473-8580632 GCF_015228065.2 Penaeus monodon
CCTCTCTCTCTCTCACACACACACATGTAAGTACCCATACACACGAACCCCTACAATACAGGAAAAAAAACAGTAAAACAGTAAGGAAAGGGATCTTTTCTTGTTTGTTGCTACGTTCACTTTTCCTCGAAACGGAAAAGTGCATTTGCATATAAATTT
>NC_051417.1:8580919-8581349 GCF_015228065.2 Penaeus monodon
GTGTGTGTTATGTGGGGATGTTTGTATGTATTTTTCAGTGTAAAAGTTAACAAAGGACCATTTCCATTCTGCGTTGTGCAAATAGACTGTACGTGATAATCATGAAATTATGGCTAGCAAAACATAAAAAAAAACATTCAAGATACAAGATAGAGAAAACGAACATTCATTCACTTAATGTTTGTTCTGATCGTAGCAGAGCCTCGTTTTCATTTAGATAAAGTATATCATATACATAGCCCATGACTGTATTCGCTAACGGATTCTCGGATGGTAAGTCATTATAGTCATGATCTTCCATTTCAGGGTCTGCAGTTTTTGTATCATATGCAGAGGGCAGTCAAGGACACAATGATTTATTTACGTATCACTGTATTCACTGGGGAGTGATAGACAAGGATATATGACAGCAATTCTTGCATTACTGATG
>NC_051417.1:8581753-8582192 GCF_015228065.2 Penaeus monodon
ATAACAATGAGAAGCATCAGTTATGTAAAATAATCTAATTCTTATCAGCGATATAAATTAGGAGCATATTGGAATTAGGCAGTACAAGGCAGGTTGTCAAACTCCATTGAAGTAACATAATATTTAAGTCGGTAATGGATGATCGCAGTGGAATACACGGTGAATGGCAGGATTCGGTCTATAAAAAATCAAGGTTCAAATAGCAGTAATGACAGTAGGGTATGTCAGCTGATCGATAAGAATGAGGGAGGTAGGGGGGGATTCAAACATTTAGCATTATATTCGTAACCGTAATGTGTTTTGCGTGTGTGTGTCGGTCCATGGTAATAGACAATATACAGAACATACTAAAATGGTGAGTGCGTTTGTGTCCATCCATGTGTTTGTATTTGTGGGTGAGTTCTATCATGTATTTGATAACATAAGCGTTAGGATTGAT